>NW_028276341.1:40000-67500 GCF_052056855.1 Sturnus vulgaris
CCCTAACACTAACCCTAAGCCTAACCTTTACCAAAATAACCCTAACCATTACCCAAACCCAACTAACCATAACACTAACCCTAACCCTAACCCTAACCCTAACCCTAACCCTAACCCTAGCCCAAATAACCCTAACCCTAACCCTAACCCTGACGCTAAACCTAACCCTAAACCAAATAACCCTAACCCTAACCCTAAACCAACTAGCCCTAACACTAACCCTAAGCCTAACCTTTACCAAAATAACCCTAACCATTACCCAAACCCAACTAACCATAACCCTAACCCTAACCCTAACCCGAACCCTAGCCCAAATAACCCTAACCCTAACCCTAACCCTGACCCTAAACCTAACCCTAAACCAAATAACCCTAACCCTAACCCTAAACCAACTAGCCCTAACACTAACCCTAAGCCTAACCTTTACCAAAATAACCCTAACCATAACCCTAACCCAACTAACCCTAACCCTAACCCTAACCCTAACCCTAACCCTAGCCCAAATAACCCTAACCCTAACCCTAACCCTGACGCTAAACCTAACCCTAAACCAAATAACCCTAACCCTAACCCTAAACCAACTAGCCCTAACACTAACCCTAAGCCTAACCTTTACCAAAATAACCCTAACCATTACCCAAACCCAACTAACCATAACCCTAACCCTAACCCTAACCCTAACCCTAACCCTAACCCGAACCCTAGCCCAAATAACCCTAACCCTAACCCTAACCCTGACGCTAAACCTAACCCTAAACCAAATAACCCTAACCCTAACCCTAAACCAACTAGCCCTAACACTAACCCTAAGCCTAACCTTTACCAAAATAACCCTAACCATTACCCAAACCCAACTAACCATAACCCTAACCCAAACCCTAACCCTAACCCTAACCCTAACCCTAACCCTAACCCTAACCCTAGCCCAAATAACCCTAACCCTAACCCTAACCCTGACGCTAAACCTAACCCTAAACCAAATAACCCTAACCCTAACCCTAAACCAACTAGCCCTAACACTAACCCTAAGCCTAACCTTTACCAAAATAACCCTAACCATAACCCAAACCCAACTAACCATAACCCTAACCCTAACCCTAACCCTAACCCTAACCCTAACCCTAGCCCAAATAACCCTAACCCTAACCCTAACCCTGACCCTAAACCTAACCCTAAACCAAATAACCCTAACCCTAACCCTAAACCAACTAGCCCTAACACTAACCATAAGCCTAACCTTTACCAAAATAACCCTAACCATAACCCTAACCCAACTAACCCTAACCCTAACCCTAACCCTAACCCTAGCCCAAATAACCCTAACCCTAACCCTAACCCTGACCCTAAACCTAACCCTAAACCAAATAACCCTAACCCTAACCCTAAACCAACTAGCCCTAACACTAACCATAAGCCTAACCTTTACCAAAATAACCCTAACCATAACCCAAACCCAACTAACCCTAACCCTAACCCTAACCCTAACCCTAACCCGAACCCTAGCCCAAATAACCCTAACCCTAACCCTAACCCTGACGCTAAACCTAACCCTAAACCAAATAACCCTAACCCTAACCCTAAACCAACTAGCCCTAACACTAACCATAAGCCTAACCTTTACCAAAATAACCCTAACCATTACCCAAACCCAACTAACCATAACCCTAACCCTAACCCTAACCCTAACCCTAACCCTAACCCTAACCCTAGCCCAAATAACCCTAACCCTAACCCTAACCCTGACCCTAAACCTAACCCTAAACCAAATAACCCTAACCCTAACCCTAAACCAACTAGCCCTAACACTAACCATAAGCCTAACCTTTACCAAAATAACCCTAACCATAACCCAAACCCAACTAACCCTAACCCTAACCCTAACCCTAACCCTAACCCTAACCCTAACCCTAACCCTAACCCTAACCCTAACCCTAGCCCAAATAACCCTAAACACTAACCCTAACCCTGACCCTAAACCTAACCCTAAACCAAATAACCCTAACCCTAACCCTAAACCAACTAGCCCTAACACTAACCATAAGCCTAACCTTTACCAAAATAACCCTAACCATAACCCTAACCCAACTAACCCTAACCCTAACCCTAACCCTAACCCTAACCCTAGCCCAAATAACCCTAACCCTAACCCTAACCCTGACCCTAAACCTAACCCTAAACCAAATAACCCTAACCCTAACCCTAAACCAACTAGCCCTAACACTAACCCTAAGCCTAACCTTTACCAAAATAACCCTAACCATTACCCAAACCCAACTAACCATAACCCTAACCCTAACCCTAACCCTAACCCTAACCCTAACCCGAACCCTAGCCCAAATAACCCTAACCCTAACCCTAACCCTGACGCTAAACCTAACCCTAAACCAAATAACCCTAACCCTAACCCTAAACCAACTAGCCCTAACACTAACCCTAAGCCTAACCTTTACCAAAATAACCCTAACCATTACCCAAACCCAACTAACCATAACCCTAACCCTAACCCTAACCCTAACCCTAACCCGAACCCTAGCCCAAATAACCCTAACCCTAACCCTAACCCTGACGCTAAACCTAACCCTAAACCAAATAACCCTAACCCTAACCCTAAACCAACTAGCCCTAACACTAACCCTAAGCCTAACCTTTACCAAAATAACCCTAACCATAACCCTAACCCAACTAACCCTAACCCTAACCCTAACCCTAACCCTAACCCTAGCCCAAATAACCCTAACCCTAACCCTAACCCTGACGCTAAACCTAACCCTAAACCAAATAACCCTAACCCTAACCCTAAACCAACTAGCCCTAACACTAACCCTAAGCCTAACCTTTACCAAAATAACCCTAACCATTACCCAAACCCAACTAACCATAACCCTAACCCTAACCCTAACCCTAACCCTAACCCTAACCCGAACCCTAGCCCAAATAACCCTAACCCTAACCCTAACCCTGACGCTAAACCTAACCCTAAACCAAATAACCCTAACCCTAACCCTAAACCAACTAGCCCTAACACTAACCCTAAGCCTAACCTTTACCAAAATAACCCTAACCATTACCCAAACCCAACTAACCATAACCCTAACCCTAACCCTAACCCTAACCCTAACCCTAACCCGAACCCTAGCCCAAATAACCCTAACCCTAACCCTAACCCTGACGCTAAACCTAACCCTAAACCAAATAACCCTAACCCTAACCCTAAACCAACTAGCCCTAACACTAACCCTAAGCCTAACCTTTACCAAAATAACCCTAACCATTACCCAAACCCAACTAACCATAACCCTAACCCTAACCCTAACCCTAACCCTAACCCTAACCCTAGCCCAAATAACCCTAACCCTAACCCTGACGCTAAACCTAACCCTAAACCAAATAACCCTAACCCTAACCCTAAACCAACTAGCCCTAACACTAACCCTAAGCCTAACCTTTACCAAAATAACCCTAACCATTACCCAAACCCAACTAACCATAACCCTAACCCTAACCCTAACCCTAACCCTAACCCTAACCCTAGCCCAAATAACCCTAACCCTAACCCTAACCCTGACGCTAAACCTAACCCTAAACCAAATAACCCTAACCCTAACCCTAAACCAACTAGCCCTAACACTAACCCTAAGCCTAACCTTTACCAAAATAACCCTAACCATTACCCAAACCCAACTAACCATAACCCTAACCCTAACCCTAACCCTAACCCTAACCCTAACCCTAACCCTAGCCCAAATAACCCTAACCCTAACCCTAACCCTGACCCTAAACCTAACCCTAAACCAAATAACCCTAACCCTAACCCTAAACCAACTAGCCCTAACACTAACCATAAGCCTAACCTTTACCAAAATAACCCTAACCATAACCCTAACCCAACTAACCATAACCCTAACCCTAACCCTAACCCTAACCCTAGCCCAAATAACCCTAACCCTAACCCTAACCCTGACCCTAAACCTAACCCTAAACCAAATAACCCTAACCCTAACCCTAAACCAACTAGCCCTAACACTAACCATAAGCCTAACCTTTACCAAAATAACCCTAACCATAACCCAAACCCAACTAACCATAACCATAACCCTAACCCTAACCCTAAACCTAACCCTAAACCAAATAATCCTAACCCTAACCATAAACCAACTAGCCCTAACACTAACCCTAAGCCTAACCTTTACCAAAATAACCCTAACCATTACCCAAACCCAACTAACCATAACCCTAACCCTAACCCTAACCCTAACCCTAACCCTAACCCTAACCCTAACCCTAGCCCAAATAACCCTAACCCTAACCCTAACCCTGACCCTAAACCTAACCCTAAACCAAATAACCCTAACCCTAACCCTAAACCAACTAGCCCTAACACTAACCCTAAGCCTAACCTTTACCAAAATAACCCTAACCATTACCCAAACCCAACTAACCATAACCCTAACCCTAACCCTAACCCTAACCCTAACCCTAGCCCAAATAACCCTAACCCTAACCCTAACCCTAACCCTAACCCGAACCCTAGCCCAAATAACCCTAACCCTAACCCTAACCCTGACGCTAAACCTAACCCTAAACCAAATAACCCTAACCCTAACCCTAAACCAACTAGCCCTAACACTAACCCTAAGCCTAACCTTTACCAAAATAACCCTAACCATTACCCAAACCCAACTAACCATAACACTAACCCTAACCCTAACCCTAACCCTAACCCTAACCCGAACCCTAGCCCAAATAACCCTAACCCTAACCCTAACCCTGACGCTAAACCTAACCCTAAACCAAATAACCCTAACCCTAACCCTAAACCAACTAGCCCTAACACTAACCCTAAGCCTAACCTTTACCAAAATAACCCTAACCATTACCCAAACCCAACTAACCATAACCCTAACCCTAACCCTAACCCGAACCCTAGCCCAAATAACCCTAACCCTAACCCTAACCCTGACCCTAAACCTAACCCTAAACCAAATAACCCTAACCCTAACCCTAAACCAACTAGCCCTAACACTAACCCTAAGCCTAACCTTTACCAAAATAACCCTAACCATAACCCTAACCCAACTAACCCTAACCCTAACCCTAACCCTAACCCTAACCCTAGCCCAAATAACCCTAACCCTAACCCTAACCCTGACGCTAAACCTAACCCTAAACCAAATAACCCTAACCCTAACCCTAAACCAACTAGCCCTAACACTAACCCTAAGCCTAACCTTTACCAAAATAACCCTAACCATTACCCAAACCCAACTAACCATAACCCTAACCCTAACCCTAACCCTAACCCTAACCCTAACCCGAACCCTAGCCCAAATAACCCTAACCCTAACCCTAACCCTGACGCTAAACCTAACCCTAAACCAAATAACCCTAACCCTAACCCTAAACCAACTAGCCCTAACACTAACCCTAAGCCTAACCTTTACCAAAATAACCCTAACCATTACCCAAACCCAACTAACCATAACCCTAACCCTAACCCTAACCCTAACCCTAACCCTAACCCTAGCCCAAATAACCCTAACCCTAACCCTGACGCTAAACCTAACCCTAAACCAAATAACCCTAACCCTAACCCTAAACCAACTAGCCCTAACACTAACCATAAGCCTAACCTTTACCAAAATAACCCTAACCATTACCCAAACCCAACTAACCATAACCCTAACCCTAACCCTAACCCTAACCCTAACCCTAACCCTAACCCTAGCCCAAATAACCCTAACCCTAACCCTAACCCTGACGCTAAACCTAACCCTAAACCAAATAACCCTAACCCTAACCCTAAACCAACTAGCCCTAACACTAACCCTAAGCCTAACCTTTACCAAAATAACCCTAACCATTACCCAAACCCAACTAACCATAACCCTAACCCTAACCCTAACCCTAACCCTAACCCTAACCCTAACCCTAGCCCAAATAACCCTAACCCTAACCCTAACCCTGACCCTAAACCTAACCCTAAACCAAATAACCCTAACCCTAACCCTAAACCAACTAGCCCTAACACTAACCATAAGCCTAACCTTTACCAAAATAACCCTAACCATAACCCTAACCCAACTAACCATAACCCTAACCCTAACCCTAACCCTAACCCTAGCCCAAATAACCCTAACCCTAACCCTAACCCTGACCCTAAACCTAACCCTAAACCAAATAACCCTAACCCTAACCCTAAACCAACTAGCCCTAACACTAACCATAAGCCTAACCTTTACCAAAATAACCCTAACCATAACCCAAACCCAACTAACCATAACCATAACCCTAACCCTAACCCTAAACCTAACCCTAAACCAAATAATCCTAACCCTAACCATAAACCAACTAGCCCTAACACTAACCCTAAGCCTAACCTTTACCAAAATAACCCTAACCATTACCCAAACCCAACTAACCATAACCCTAACCCTAACCCTAACCCTAACCCTAACCCTAACCCTAACCCTAACCCTAGCCCAAATAACCCTAACCCTAACCCTAACCCTGACCCTAAACCTAACCCTAAACCAAATAACCCTAACCCTAACCCTAAACCAACTAGCCCTAACACTAACCCTAAGCCTAACCTTTACCAAAATAACCCTAACCATTACCCAAACCCAACTAACCATAACCCTAACCCTAACCCTAACCCTAACCCTAACCCTAGCCCAAATAACCCTAACCCTAACCCTAACCCTAACCCTAACCCGAACCCTAGCCCAAATAACCCTAACCCTAACCCTAACCCTGACGCTAAACCTAACCCTAAACCAAATAACCCTAACCCTAACCCTAAACCAACTAGCCCTAACACTAACCCTAAGCCTAACCTTTACCAAAATAACCCTAACCATTACCCAAACCCAACTAACCATAACACTAACCCTAACCCTAACCCTAACCCTAACCCTAACCCGAACCCTAGCCCAAATAACCCTAACCCTAACCCTAACCCTGACGCTAAACCTAACCCTAAACCAAATAACCCTAACCCTAACCCTAAACCAACTAGCCCTAACACTAACCCTAAGCCTAACCTTTACCAAAATAACCCTAACCATTACCCAAACCCAACTAACCATAACCCTAACCCTAACCCTAACCCGAACCCTAGCCCAAATAACCCTAACCCTAACCCTAACCCTGACCCTAAACCTAACCCTAAACCAAATAACCCTAACCCTAACCCTAAACCAACTAGCCCTAACACTAACCCTAAGCCTAACCTTTACCAAAATAACCCTAACCATAACCCTAACCCAACTAACCCTAACCCTAACCCTAACCCTAACCCTAACCCTAGCCCAAATAACCCTAACCCTAACCCTAACCCTGACGCTAAACCTAACCCTAAACCAAATAACCCTAACCCTAACCCTAAACCAACTAGCCCTAACACTAACCCTAAGCCTAACCTTTACCAAAATAACCCTAACCATTACCCAAACCCAACTAACCATAACCCTAACCCTAACCCTAACCCTAACCCTAACCCTAACCCGAACCCTAGCCCAAATAACCCTAACCCTAACCCTAACCCTGACGCTAAACCTAACCCTAAACCAAATAACCCTAACCCTAACCCTAAACCAACTAGCCCTAACACTAACCCTAAGCCTAACCTTTACCAAAATAACCCTAACCATTACCCAAACCCAACTAACCATAACCCTAACCCAAACCCTAACCCTAACCCTAACCCTAACCCTAACCCTAACCCTAACCCTAGCCCAAATAACCCTAACCCTAACCCTAACCCTGACGCTAAACCTAACCCTAAACCAAATAACCCTAACCCTAACCCTAAACCAACTAGCCCTAACACTAACCCTAAGCCTAACCTTTACCAAAATAACCCTAACCATTACCCAAACCCAACTAACCATAACCCTAACCCTAACCCTAACCCTAACCCTAACCCTAACCCTAACCCTAGCCCAAATAACCCTAACCCTAACCCTAACCCTGACCCTAAACCTAACCCTAAACCAAATAACCCTAACCCTAACCCTAAACCAACTAGCCCTAACACTAACCATAAGCCTAACCTTTACCAAAATAACCCTAACCATAACCCTAACCCAACTAACCCTAACCCTAACCCTAACCCTAACCCTAGCCCAAATAACCCTAACCCTAACCCTAACCCTGACCCTAAACCTAACCCTAAACCAAATAACCCTAACCCTAACCCTAAACCAACTAGCCCTAACACTAACCATAAGCCTAACCTTTACCAAAATAACCCTAACCATAACCCAAACCCAACTAACCCTAACCCTAACCCTAACCCTAACCCTAACCCGAACCCTAGCCCAAATAACCCTAACCCTAACCCTAACCCTGACGCTAAACCTAACCCTAAACCAAATAACCCTAACCCTAACCCTAAACCAACTAGCCCTAACACTAACCCTAAGCCTAACCTTTACCAAAATAACCCTAACCATTACCCAAACCCAACTAACCATAACCCTAACCCTAACCCTAACCCTAACCCTAACCCTAACCCTAGCCCAAATAACCCTAACCCTAACCCTAACCCTGACCCTAAACCTAACCCTAAACCAAATAACCCTAACCCTAACCCTAAACCAACTAGCCCTAACACTAACCATAAGCCTAACCTTTACCAAAATAACCCTAACCATAACCCAAACCCAACTAACCCTAACCCTAACCCTAACCCTAACCCTAACCCTAACCCTAACCCTAACCCTAACCCTAACCCTAGCCCAAATAACCCTAAACACTAACCCTAACCCTGACCCTAAACCTAACCCTAAACCAAATAACCCTAACCCTAACCCTAAACCAACTAGCCCTAACACTAACCATAAGCCTAACCTTTACCAAAATAACCCTAACCATAACCCTAACCCAACTAACCCTAACCCTAACCCTAACCCTAACCCTAACCCTAGCCCAAATAACCCTAACCCTAACCCTAACCCTGACCCTAAACCTAAACCACAACCAAATAACCCTAACCCTAACCCTAAACCAACTAGCCCTAACACTAACCATAAGCCTAACCTTTACCAAAATAACCCTAACCATAACCCAAACCCAACTAACCCTAACCCTAACCCTAACCCTAACCCTAACCCTAACCCTAACCCTGACCCTAAACCTAACCCTAAACCAAATAACCCTAACCCTAACCCTAAACCAACTAGCCCTAACACTAACCATAAGCCTAACCTTTACCAAAATAACCCTAACCATAACCCTAACCCAACTAACCATAACCCTAACCCTAACCCTAACCCTAACCCAAACCCTAGCCCAAATAACCCTAACCCTAACCCTAACCCTGACCCTAAACCTAAACCTAAACCAAATAACCCTAACCCTAACCCTAAACCAACTAGCCCTAACACTAACCATAAGCCTAACCTTTACCAAAATAACCCTAACCATAACCCAAACCCAACTAACCCTAACCCTAACCCTAACCCTAACCCTAACCCTAACCCTAACCCTAACCCTAACCCTAACCCTAACCCTAACCCTAACCCTGACCCTAAACCTAACCCTAAACCAAATAACCCTAACCCTAACCCTAAACCAACTAGCCCTAACACTAACCCTAAGCCTAACCTTTACCAAAATAACCCTAACCATTACCCAAACCCAACTAACCATAACCCTAACCCTAACCCTAACCCTAACCCTAACCCTAACCCTAACCCTAGCCCAAATAACCCTAACCCTAACCCTAACCCTGACGCTAAACCTAACCCTAAACCAAATAACCCTAACCCTAACCCTAAACCAACTAGCCCTAACACTAACCCTAAGCCTAACCTTTACCAAAATAACCCTAACCATTACCCAAACCCAACTAACCATAACCCTAACCCTAACCCTAACCCTAACCCTAACCCTAACCCTAACCCTAGCCCAAATAACCCTAACCCTAACCCTAACCCTGACCCTAAACCTAACCCTAAACCAAATAACCCTAACCCTAACCCTAAACCAACTAGCCCTAACACTAACCATAAGCCTAACCTTTACCAAAATAACCCTAACCATAACCCTAACCCAACTAACCATAACCCTAACCCTAACCCTAACCCTAACCCTAGCCCAAATAACCCTAACCCTAACCCTAACCCTGACCCTAAACCTAACCCTAAACCAAATAACCCTAACCCTAACCCTAAACCAACTAGCCCTAACACTAACCATAAGCCTAACCTTTACCAAAATAACCCTAACCATAACCCAAACCCAACTAACCATAACCATAACCCTAACCCTAACCCTAAACCTAACCCTAAACCAAATAATCCTAACCCTAACCATAAACCAACTAGCCCTAACACTAACCCTAAGCCTAACCTTTACCAAAATAACCCTAACCATTACCCAAACCCAACTAACCATAACCCTAACCCTAACCCTAACCCTAACCCTAACCCTAACCCTAACCCTAACCCTAGCCCAAATAACCCTAACCCTAACCCTAACCCTGACCCTAAACCTAACCCTAAACCAAATAACCCTAACCCTAACCCTAAACCAACTAGCCCTAACACTAACCCTAAGCCTAACCTTTACCAAAATAACCCTAACCATTACCCAAACCCAACTAACCATAACCCTAACCCTAACCCTAACCCTAACCCTAACCCTAGCCCAAATAACCCTAACCCTAACCCTAACCCTAACCCTAACCCGAACCCTAGCCCAAATAACCCTAACCCTAACCCTAACCCTGACGCTAAACCTAACCCTAAACCAAATAACCCTAACCCTAACCCTAAACCAACTAGCCCTAACACTAACCCTAAGCCTAACCTTTACCAAAATAACCCTAACCATTACCCAAACCCAACTAACCATAACACTAACCCTAACCCTAACCCTAACCCTAACCCTAACCCGAACCCTAGCCCAAATAACCCTAACCCTAACCCTAACCCTGACGCTAAACCTAACCCTAAACCAAATAACCCTAACCCTAACCCTAAACCAACTAGCCCTAACACTAACCCTAAGCCTAACCTTTACCAAAATAACCCTAACCATTACCCAAACCCAACTAACCATAACCCTAACCCTAACCCTAACCCGAACCCTAGCCCAAATAACCCTAACCCTAACCCTAACCCTGACCCTAAACCTAACCCTAAACCAAATAACCCTAACCCTAACCCTAAACCAACTAGCCCTAACACTAACCCTAAGCCTAACCTTTACCAAAATAACCCTAACCATAACCCTAACCCAACTAACCCTAACCCTAACCCTAACCCTAACCCTAACCCTAGCCCAAATAACCCTAACCCTAACCCTAACCCTGACGCTAAACCTAACCCTAAACCAAATAACCCTAACCCTAACCCTAAACCAACTAGCCCTAACACTAACCCTAAGCCTAACCTTTACCAAAATAACCCTAACCATTACCCAAACCCAACTAACCATAACCCTAACCCTAACCCTAACCCTAACCCTAACCCTAACCCGAACCCTAGCCCAAATAACCCTAACCCTAACCCTAACCCTGACGCTAAACCTAACCCTAAACCAAATAACCCTAACCCTAACCCTAAACCAACTAGCCCTAACACTAACCCTAAGCCTAACCTTTACCAAAATAACCCTAACCATTACCCAAACCCAACTAACCATAACCCTAACCCAAACCCTAACCCTAACCCTAACCCTAACCCTAACCCTAACCCTAACCCTAGCCCAAATAACCCTAACCCTAACCCTAACCCTGACGCTAAACCTAACCCTAAACCAAATAACCCTAACCCTAACCCTAAACCAACTAGCCCTAACACTAACCCTAAGCCTAACCTTTACCAAAATAACCCTAACCATTACCCAAACCCAACTAACCATAACCCTAACCCTAACCCTAACCCTAACCCTAACCCTAACCCTAACCCTAGCCCAAATAACCCTAACCCTAACCCTAACCCTGACCCTAAACCTAACCCTAAACCAAATAACCCTAACCCTAACCCTAAACCAACTAGCCCTAACACTAACCATAAGCCTAACCTTTACCAAAATAACCCTAACCATAACCCTAACCCAACTAACCCTAACCCTAACCCTAACCCTAACCCTAGCCCAAATAACCCTAACCCTAACCCTAACCCTGACCCTAAACCTAACCCTAAACCAAATAACCCTAACCCTAACCCTAAACCAACTAGCCCTAACACTAACCATAAGCCTAACCTTTACCAAAATAACCCTAACCATAACCCAAACCCAACTAACCCTAACCCTAACCCTAACCCTAACCCTAACCCGAACCCTAGCCCAAATAACCCTAACCCTAACCCTAACCCTGACGCTAAACCTAACCCTAAACCAAATAACCCTAACCCTAACCCTAAACCAACTAGCCCTAACACTAACCCTAAGCCTAACCTTTACCAAAATAACCCTAACCATTACCCAAACCCAACTAACCATAACCCTAACCCTAACCCTAACCCTAACCCTAACCCTAACCCTAGCCCAAATAACCCTAACCCTAACCCTAACCCTGACCCTAAACCTAACCCTAAACCAAATAACCCTAACCCTAACCCTAAACCAACTAGCCCTAACACTAACCATAAGCCTAACCTTTACCAAAATAACCCTAACCATAACCCAAACCCAACTAACCCTAACCCTAACCCTAACCCTAACCCTAACCCTAACCCTAACCCTAACCCTAACCCTAACCCTAGCCCAAATAACCCTAAACACTAACCCTAACCCTGACCCTAAACCTAACCCTAAACCAAATAACCCTAACCCTAACCCTAAACCAACTAGCCCTAACACTAACCATAAGCCTAACCTTTACCAAAATAACCCTAACCATAACCCTAACCCAACTAACCCTAACCCTAACCCTAACCCTAACCCTAACCCTAGCCCAAATAACCCTAACCCTAACCCTAACCCTGACCCTAAACCTAAACCACAACCAAATAACCCTAACCCTAACCCTAAACCAACTAGCCCTAACACTAACCATAAGCCTAACCTTTACCAAAATAACCCTAACCATAACCCAAACCCAACTAACCCTAACCCTAACCCTAACCCTAACCCTAACCCTAACCCTAACCCTGACCCTAAACCTAACCCTAAACCAAATAACCCTAACCCTAACCCTAAACCAACTAGCCCTAACACTAACCATAAGCCTAACCTTTACCAAAATAACCCTAACCATAACCCTAACCCAACTAACCATAACCCTAACCCTAACCCTAACCCTAACCCAAACCCTAGCCCAAATAACCCTAACCCTAACCCTAACCCTGACCCTAAACCTAAACCTAAACCAAATAACCCTAACCCTAACCCTAAACCAACTAGCCCTAACACTAACCATAAGCCTAACCTTTACCAAAATAACCCTAACCATAACCCAAACCCAACTAACCCTAACCCTAACCCTAACCCTAACCCTAACCCTAACCCTAACCCTAACCCTAACCCTAACCCTAACCCTAACCCTACCCCAAATAACCCTAACCCTAACCCTAACCCTGACCCTAAACCTAACCCTAAACCAAATAACCCTAACCCTAACCCTAAACCAACTAGCCCTAACACTAACCCTAAGCCTAACCTTAACCAAAATAACCCTAACTATAACCCTAACCCAACTAACCCTAACCCTAACCCTAACCCTAACCCTAGCCCAAATAACCCTAACCCTAACCCTAACCCTGACCCTAAACCTAAACCTAAACCAAATAACCCTAACCCTAACCCTAAACCAACTAGCCCTAACACTAACCATAAGCCTAACCTTTACCAAAATAACCCTAACCATAACCCTAACCCAACTAACCCTAACCCTAACCCTAACCCTAACCCTAACCCTAACCCTAACCCTAGCCCAAATAACCCTAACCCTAACCCTAACCCTGACGCTAAACCTAACCCTAAACCAAATAACCCTAACCCTAACCCTAAACCAACTAGCCCTAACACTAACCATAAGCCTAACCTTTACCAAAATAACCCTAACCATAACCCAAACCCAACTAACCCTAACCCTAACCCTAACCCTAACCCTAACCCGAACCCTAGCCCAAATAACCCTAACCCTAACCCTAACCCTGACGCTAAACCTAACCCTAAACCAAATAACCCTAACCCTAACCCTAAACCAACTAGCCCTAACACTAACCCTAAGCCTAACCTTTACCAAAATAACCCTAACCATTACCCAAACCCAACTAACCATAACCCTAACCCTAACCCTAACCCTAACCCTAACCCTAACCCTAACCCTAACCCTAGCCCAAATAACCCTAACCCTAACCCTAACCCTGACCCTAAACCTAACCCTAAACCAAATAACCCTAACCCTAACCCTAAACCAACTAGCCCTAACACTAACCCTAAGCCTAACCTTTACCAAAATAACCCTAACCATTACCCAAACCCAACTAACCATAACCCTAACCCTAACCCTAACCCTAACCCTAACCCTAACCCTAACCCTAACCCTAGCCCAAATAACCCTAACCCTAACCCTAACCCTAACCCTAACCCTAACCCTAACCCTAACCCTAACCCTAACCCTAACCCTAACCCTAACCCTAACCCTAACCCTAACCCTAACCCTAACCCTGACCCTAAACCTAACCCTAAACCAAATAACCCTAACCCTAACCCTAAACCAACTAGCCCTAACACTAACCCTAAGCCTAACCTTTACCAAAATAACCCTAACCATTACCCAAACCCAACTAACCATAACCCTAACCCTAACCCTAACCCTAACCCTAACCCTAACCCTAGCCCAAATAACCCTAACCCTAACCCTGACGCTAAACCTAACCCTAAACCAAATAACCCTAACCCTAACCCTAAACCAACTAGCCCTAACACTAACCCTAAGCCTAACCTTTACCAAAATAACCCTAACCATTACCCAAACCCAACTAACCATAACCCTAACCCTAACCCTAACCCTAACCCTAACCCTAACCCTAACCCTAGCCCAAATAACCCTAACCCTAACCCTAACCCTGACGCTAAACCTAACCCTAAACCAAATAACCCTAACCCTAACCCTAAACCAACTAGCCCTAACACTAACCCTAAGCCTAACCTTTACCAAAATAACCCTAACCATTACCCAAACCCAACTAACCATAACCCTAACCCTAACCCTAACCCTAACCCTAACCCTAACCCTAACCCTAGCCCAAATAACCCTAACCCTAACCCTAACCCTGACCCTAAACCTAACCCTAAACCAAATAACCCTAACCCTAACCCTAAACCAACTAGCCCTAACACTAACCATAAGCCTAACCTTTACCAAAATAACCCTAACCATAACCCTAACCCAACTAACCATAACCCTAACCCTAACCCTAACCCTAACCCTAGCCCAAATAACCCTAACCCTAACCCTAACCCTGACCCTAAACCTAACCCTAAACCAAATAACCCTAACCCTAACCCTAAACCAACTAGCCCTAACACTAACCATAAGCCTAACCTTTACCAAAATAACCCTAACCATAACCCAAACCCAACTAACCATAACCATAACCCTAACCCTAACCCTAAACCTAACCCTAAACCAAATAATCCTAACCCTAACCATAAACCAACTAGCCCTAACACTAACCCTAAGCCTAACCTTTACCAAAATAACCCTAACCATTACCCAAACCCAACTAACCATAACCCTAACCCTAACCCTAACCCTAACCCTAACCCTAACCCTAACCCTAACCCTAACCCTAGCCCAAATAACCCTAACCCTAACCCTAACCCTGACCCTAAACCTAACCCTAAACCAAATAACCCTAACCCTAACCCTAAACCAACTAGCCCTAACACTAACCCTAAGCCTAACCTTTACCAAAATAACCCTAACCATTACCCAAACCCAACTAACCATAACCCTAACCCTAACCCTAACCCTAACCCTAACCCTAGCCCAAATAACCCTAACCCTAACCCTAACCCTAACCCTAACCCGAACCCTAGCCCAAATAACCCTAACCCTAACCCTAACCCTGACGCTAAACCTAACCCTAAACCAAATAACCCTAACCCTAACCCTAAACCAACTAGCCCTAACACTAACCCTAAGCCTAACCTTTACCAAAATAACCCTAACCATTACCCAAACCCAACTAACCATAACACTAACCCTAACCCTAACCCTAACCCTAACCCTAACCCGAACCCTAGCCCAAATAACCCTAACCCTAACCCTAACCCTGACGCTAAACCTAACCCTAAACCAAATAACCCTAACCCTAACCCTAAACCAACTAGCCCTAACACTAACCCTAAGCCTAACCTTTACCAAAATAACCCTAACCATTACCCAAACCCAACTAACCATAACCCTAACCCTAACCCTAACCCGAACCCTAGCCCAAATAACCCTAACCCTAACCCTAACCCTGACCCTAAACCTAACCCTAAACCAAATAACCCTAACCCTAACCCTAAACCAACTAGCCCTAACACTAACCCTAAGCCTAACCTTTACCAAAATAACCCTAACCATAACCCTAACCCAACTAACCCTAACCCTAACCCTAACCCTAACCCTAACCCTAGCCCAAATAACCCTAACCCTAACCCTAACCCTGACGCTAAACCTAACCCTAAACCAAATAACCCTAACCCTAACCCTAAACCAACTAGCCCTAACACTAACCCTAAGCCTAACCTTTACCAAAATAACCCTAACCATTACCCAAACCCAACTAACCATAACCCTAACCCTAACCCTAACCCTAACCCTAACCCTAACCCGAACCCTAGCCCAAATAACCCTAACCCTAACCCTAACCCTGACGCTAAACCTAACCCTAAACCAAATAACCCTAACCCTAACCCTAAACCAACTAGCCCTAACACTAACCCTAAGCCTAACCTTTACCAAAATAACCCTAACCATTACCCAAACCCAACTAACCATAACCCTAACCCAAACCCTAACCCTAACCCTAACCCTAACCCTAACCCTAACCCTAACCCTAGCCCAAATAACCCTAACCCTAACCCTAACCCTGACGCTAAACCTAACCCTAAACCAAATAACCCTAACCCTAACCCTAAACCAACTAGCCCTAACACTAACCCTAAGCCTAACCTTTACCAAAATAACCCTAACCATTACCCAAACCCAACTAACCATAACCCTAACCCTAACCCTAACCCTAACCCTAACCCTAACCCTAACCCTAACCCTAACCCTAACCCTAACCCTAACCCTAACCCTGACCCTAAACCTAACCCTAAACCAAATAACCCTAACCCTAACCCTAAACCAACTAGCCCTAACACTAACCCTAAGCCTAACCTTTACCAAAATAACCCTAACCATTACCCAAACCCAACTAACCATAACCCTAACCCTAACCCTAACCCTAACCCTAACCCTAACCCTAGCCCAAATAACCCTAACCCTAACCCTGACGCTAAACCTAACCCTAAACCAAATAACCCTAACCCTAACCCTAAACCAACTAGCCCTAACACTAACCCTAAGCCTAACCTTTACCAAAATAACCCTAACCATTACCCAAACCCAACTAACCATAACCCTAACCCTAACCCTAACCCTAACCCTAACCCTAACCCTAACCCTAGCCCAAATAACCCTAACCCTAACCCTAACCCTGACGCTAAACCTAACCCTAAACCAAATAACCCTAACCCTAACCCTAAACCAACTAGCCCTAACACTAACCCTAAGCCTAACCTTTACCAAAATAACCCTAACCATTACCCAAACCCAACTAACCATAACCCTAACCCTAACCCTAACCCTAACCCTAACCCTAACCCTAACCCTAGCCCAAATAACCCTAACCCTAACCCTAACCCTGACCCTAAACCTAACCCTAAACCAAATAACCCTAACCCTAACCCTAAACCAACTAGCCCTAACACTAAACATAAGCCTAACCTTTACCAAAATAACCCTAACCATAACCCTAACCCAACTAACCATAACCCTAACCCTAACCCTAACCCTAACCCTAGCCCAAATAACCCTAACCCTAACCCTAACCCTGACCCTAAACCTAACCCTAAACCAAATAACCCTAACCCTAACCCTAAACCAACTAGCCCTAACACTAACCATAAGCCTAACCTTTACCAAAATAACCCTAACCATAACCCAAACCCAACTAACCATAACCATAACCCTAACCCTAACCCTAAACCTAACCCTAAACCAAATAATCCTAACCCTAACCATAAACCAACTAGCCCTAACACTAACCCTAAGCCTAACCTTTACCAAAATAACCCTAACCATTACCCAAACCCAACTAACCATAACCCTAACCCTAACCCTAACCCTAACCCTAACCCTAACCCTAACCCTAACCCTAACCCTAGCCCAAATAACCCTAACCCTAACCCTAACCCTGACCCTAAACCTAACCCTAAACCAAATAACCCTAACCCTAACCCTAAACCAACTAGCCCTAACACTAACCCTAAGCCTAACCTTTACCAAAATAACCCTAACCATTACCCAAACCCAACTAACCATAACCCTAACCCTAACCCTAACCCTAACCCTAACCCTAGCCCAAATAACCCTAACCCTAACCCTAACCCTAACCCTAACCCGAACCCTAGCCCAAATAACCCTAACCCTAACCCTAACCCTGACGCTAAACCTAACCCTAAACCAAATAACCCTAACCCTAACCCTAAACCAACTAGCCCTAACACTAACCCTAAGCCTAACCTTTACCAAAATAACCCTAACCATTACCCAAACCCAACTAACCATAACACTAACCCTAACCCTAACCCTAACCCTAACCCTAACCCTAACCCGAACCCTAGCCCAAATAACCCTAACCCTAACCCTAACCCTGACGCTAAACCTAACCCTAAACCAAATAACCCTAACCCTAACCCTAAACCAACTAGCCCTAACACTAACCCTAAGCCTAACCTTTACCAAAATAACCCTAACCATTACCCAAACCCAACTAACCATAACCCTAACCCTAACCCTAACCCGAACCCTAGCCCAAATAACCCTAACCCTAACCCTAACCCTGACCCTAAACCTAACCCTAAACCAAATAACCCTAACCCTAACCCTAAACCAACTAGCCCTAACACTAACCCTAAGCCTAACCTTTACCAAAATAACCCTAACCATAACCCTAACCCAACTAACCCTAACCCTAACCCTAACCCTAACCCTAACCCTAGCCCAAATAACCCTAACCCTAACCCTAACCCTGACGCTAAACCTAACCCTAAACCAAATAACCCTAACCCTAACCCTAAACCAACTAGCCCTAACACTAACCCTAAGCCTAACCTTTACCAAAATAACCCTAACCATTACCCAAACCCAACTAACCATAACCCTAACCCTAACCCTAACCCTAACCCTAACCCTAACCCGAACCCTAGCCCAAATAACCCTAACCCTAACCCTAACCCTGACGCTAAACCTAACCCTAAACCAAATAACCCTAACCCTAACCCTAAACCAACTAGCCCTAACACTAACCCTAAGCCTAACCTTTACCAAAATAACCCTAACCATTACCCAAACCCAACTAACCATAACCCTAACCCAAACCCTAACCCTAACCCTAACCCTAACCCTAACCCTAACCCTAACCCTAGCCCAAATAACCCTAACCCTAACCCTAACCCTGACGCTAAACCTAACCCTAAACCAAATAACCCTAACCCTAACCCTAAACCAACTAGCCCTAACACTAACCCTAAGCCTAACCTTTACCAAAATAACCCTAACCATTACCCAAACCCAACTAACCATAACCCTAACCCTAACCCTAACCCTAACCCTAACCCTAACCCTAGCCCAAATAACCCTAACCCTAACCCTAACCCTGACCCTAAACCTAACCCTAAACCAAATAACCCTAACCCTAACCCTAAACCAACTAGCCCTAACACTAACCATAAGCCTAACCTTTACCAAAATAACCCTAACCATAACCCTAACCCAACTAACCCTAACCCTAACCCTAACCCTAACCCTAGCCCAAATAACCCTAACCCTAACCCTAACCCTGACCCTAAACCTAACCCTAAACCAAATAACCCTAACCCTAACCCTAAACCAACTAGCCCTAACACTAACCATAAGCCTAACCTTT
Source organism: Sturnus vulgaris (assembly GCF_052056855.1). Taxonomy (NCBI): domain Eukaryota; kingdom Metazoa; phylum Chordata; class Aves; order Passeriformes; family Sturnidae; genus Sturnus; species Sturnus vulgaris. The sequence continues at coordinate 60,151 of NW_028276341.1, forward strand.
ACCAAAATAACCCTAACCATAACCCAAACCCAACTAACCCTAACCCTAACCCTAACCCTAACCCTAACCCGAACCCTAGCCCAAATAACCCTAACCCTAACCCTAACCCTGACGCTAAACCTAACCCTAAACCAAATAACCCTAACCCTAACCCTAAACCAACTAGCCCTAACACTAACCCTAAGCCTAACCTTTACCAAAATAACCCTAACCATTACCCAAACCCAACTAACCATAACCCTAACCCTAACCCTAACCCTAACCCTAACCCTAACCCTAGCCCAAATAACCCTAACCCTAACCCTAACCCTGACCCTAAACCTAACCCTAAACCAAATAACCCTAACCCTAACCCTAAACCAACTAGCCCTAACACTAACCATAAGCCTAACCTTTACCAAAATAACCCTAACCATAACCCTAACCCAACTAACCCTAACCCTAACCCTAACCCTAACCCTAACCCTAGCCCAAATAACCCTAACCCTAACCCTAACCCTGACCCTAAACCTAACCCTAAACCAAATAACCCTAACCCTAACCCTAAACCAACTAGCCCTAACACTAACCATAAGCCTAACCTTTACCAAAATAACCCTAACCATAACCCAAACCCAACTAACCCTAACCCTAACCCTAACCCTAACCCTAACCCGAACCCTACCCAAATAACCCTAACCCTAACCCTAACCCTGACGCTAAACCTAACCCTAAACCAAATAACCCTAACCCTAACCCTAAACCAACTAGCCCTAACACTAACCATAAGCCTAACCTTTACCAAAATAACCCTAACCATAACCCTAACCCAACTAACCATAACCCTAACCCTAACCCTAACCCTAACCCTACCCCAAATAACCCTAACCATAACCCTAACCCTGACCCTAAACCTAAACCTAAACTAAATAACCTTAACCCGAACCCTAAACCAACTAGCCCTAACACTAACCATAAGCCTAACCTTTACCAAAATAACCCTAACCATAACCCAAACCCAACTAACCATAACCCTAACCCTAACCCTAACCCTAACCCAAACCCTAGCCCAAATAACCCTAACCCTAACCCTAACCCTGACCCTAAACCTAACCCTAAACCAAATAACCCTAACCCTAACCCTAAACCAACTAGCCCTAACACTAACCATAAGCCTAACCTTTACCAAAATAACCCTAACCATAACCCAAACCCAACTAACCCTAACCCTAACCCTAACCCTAACCCTAACCCTAACCCTAACCCTAACCCTAGCCAAAATAACCCTAACCCTAACCCTAACCCTGACCCTAAACCTAACCCTAAACCAAATAACCCTAACCCTAACCCTAAACCAACTAGCCCTAACACTAACCCTAAGCCTAACCTTTACCAAAATACCCCTAACTATAACCCTAACCCAACTAACCCTAACCCTAACCCTAACCCTAACCCTAACCCTAACCCTAACCCTAGCCCAAATAACCCTAACCCTAACCCTAACCCTGACCCTAAACCTAACCCTAAACCAAATAACCCTAACCCTAACCCTAAACCAACTAGCCCTAACACTAACCATAAGCCTAACCTTTACCAAAATAACCCTAACCATTACCCAAACCCAACTAACCATAACCCTAACCCTAACCCTAACCCTAACCCTAACCCTAGCCCAAATAACCCTAACCCTAACCCTAACCCTGACCCTAAACCTAAACCTAAACCAAATAACCCTAACCCTAACCCTAAACCAACTAGCACTAACACTAACCATAAGCCTAACCTTTACCAAAATAACCCTAACCATAACCCAAACCCAACTAACCCTAACCCTAACCCTAACCCTAACCCTAACCCTAACCCTAGCCCAAATAACCCTAACCCTAACCCTAACCCTGACCCTAAACCTAAACCTAAACCAAATAACCCTAACCCTAACCCTAAACCAACTAGCCCTAACACTAACCATAAGCCTAACCTTTACCAAAATAACCCTAACCATAACCCTAACCCAACTAACCCTAACCCTAACCCTAACCCTAACCCTAACCCTAACCCTAGCCCAAATAACCCTAACCCTAACCCTAACACTGACCCTAAACCTAAACCTAAACCAAATAACCCTAACCCTAACCCTAAACCAACTAGCCCTAACACTAACCCTAAGCCTAACCTTTACCAAAATAACCCTAACCATTACCCAAACCCAACTAACCATAACCCTAACCCTAACCCTAACCCTAACCCTAACCCTAACCCTAACCCTAACCCTAGCCCAAATAACCCTAACCCTAACCCTAACCCTGACCCTAAACCTAACCCTAAACCAAATAACCCTAACCCTAACCCTAAACCAACTAGCCCTAACACTAACCATAAGCCTAACCTTTACCAAAATAACCCTAACCATAACCCAAACCCAACTAACCCTAACCCTAACCCTAACCCTAAATCTAACCCTAACCCTAACCCTAGCCCAAATAACCCTAACCCTAACCCTAACCCTGACCCTAAACCTAACCCTAAACCAAATAACCCTAACCCTAACCCTAAACCAACTAGCCCTAACACTAACCATAAGCCTAACCTTTACCAAAATAACCCTAACCATAACCCAAACCCAACTAACCATAACCCTAACCCTAACCCTAACCCTAACCCTAACCCTAACCCTAACCCTAGCCCAAATTACCCTAAACCCTAACCCTAACCCTGACCCTAAACCTAACCCTAAACCAAATAACCCTAACCCTAACCCTAAACCAACTAGCCCTAACACTAACCATAAGCCTAACCTTTACCAAAATAACCCTAACCATAACCCTAACCCAACTAACCCTAACCCTAACCCTAACCCTAACCCTAACCCTAGCCCAAATAACCCTAACCCTAACCCTAACCCTGACCCTAAACCTAACCCTAAACCAAATAACCCTAACCCTAACCCTAAACCAACTAGCCCTAACACTAACCATAAGCCTAACCTTTACCAAAATAACCCTAACCATAACCCAAACCCAACTAACCATAACCCTAACCCTAACCCTAACCCTAACCCGAACCCTAGCCCAAATAACCCTAACCCTAACCCTAACCCTGACCCTAAACCTAAACCTAAACCAAATAACCCTAACCCTAACCCTAAACCAACTAGCCCTAACACTAACCATAAGCCTAACCTTTACCAAAATAACCCTAACCATAACCCTAACCCAACTAACCATAACCCTAACCCTAACCCTAACCCTAACCCTAACCCTAGCCCAAATAACCCTAACCCTAACCCTAACCCTGACCCTAAACCTAAACCTAAACCAAATAACCCTAACCCTAACCCTAAACCAACTAGCCCTAACACTAACCATAAGCCTAACCTTTACCAAAATAACCCTAACCACAAACCCTAACCCAACTAACCCTAACCCTAACCCTAACCCTAACCCTAACCCTAACCCTAGCCCAAATAACCCTAACCCTAACCCTAACACTGACCCTAAACCTAAACCTAAACCAAATAACCCTAACCCTAACCCTAAACCAACTAGCCCTAACACTAACCATAAGCCTAACCTTTACCAAAATAACCCTAACCATTACCCAAACCCAACTAACCATAACCCTAACCCTAACCCTAACCCTAACCCTAACCCAAACCCTAGCCCAAATAACCCTAACCCTAACCCTAACCCTGACCCTAAACCTAACCCTAAACCAAATAACCCTAACCCTAACCCTAAACCAACTAGCCCTAACACTAACCATAAGCCTAACCTTTACCAAAATAACCCTAACCATAACCCAAACCCAACTAACCCTAACCCTAACCCTAACCCTAAATCTAACCCTAACCCTAACCCTAGCCCAAATAACCCTAACCCTAACCCTAACCCTGACCCTAAACCTAACCCTAAACCAAATAACCCTAACCCTAACCCTAAACCAACTAGCCCTAACACTAACCATAAGCCTAACCTTTACCAAAATAACCCTAACCATAACCCAAACCCAACTAACCATAACCCTAACCCTAACCCTAACCCTAACCCTAACCCTAACCCTAACCCTAGCCCAAATTACCCTAAACCCTAACCCTAACCCTGACCCTAAACCTAACCCTAAACCAAATAACCCTAACCCTAACCCTAAACCAACTAGCCCTAACACTAACCATAAGCCTAACCTTTACCAAAATAACCCTAACCATAACCCTAACCCAACTAACCCTAACCCTAACCCTAACCCTAACCCTAACCCTAGCCCAAATAACCCTAACCCTAACCCTAACCCTGACCCTAAACCTAACCCTAAACCAAATAACCCTAACCCTAACCCTAAACCAACTAGCCCTAACACTAACCATAAGCCTAACCTTTACCAAAATAACCCTAACCATAACCCAAACCCAACTAACCATAACCCTAACCCTAACCCTAACCCTAACCCGAACCCTAGCCCAAATAACCCTAACCCTAACCCTAACCCTGACCCTAAACCTAACCCTAAACCAAATAACCCTAACCCTAACCCTAAACCAACTAGCCCTAACACTAACCATAAGCCTAACCTTTACCAAAATAACCCTAACCATAACCCTAACCCAACTAACCATAACCCTAACCCTAACCCTAACCCTAACCCTAACCCTAACCCTAGCCCAAATAACCCTAACCCTAACCCTAACCCTGACCCTAAACCTAAACCTAAACCAAATAACCCTAACCCTAACCCTAAACCAACTAGCCCTAACACTAACCATAAGCCTAACCTTTACCAAAATAACCCTAACCACAAACCCTAACCCAACTAATCATAACCCTAACCCTAACCCTAACCCTAACCCTAACCCTAGCCCAAATAACCCTAACCCTAACCCTAACCCTGACCCTAAACCTAACCCTAAACCAAATAACCCTAACCCTAACCCTAAACCAACTAGCCCTAACACTAACCATAAGCCTAACCTTTACCAAAATAACCCTAACCATAACCCAAACCCAACTAACCATAACCCTAACCCTAACCCTAACCCTAACCCTAACCCAAACCCTAGCCCAAATAACCCTAACCCTAACCCTAACCCTGACCCTAAACCTAACCCTAAACCAAATAACCCTAACCCTAACCCTAAACCAACTAGCCCTAACACTAACCATAAGCCTAACCTTTACCAAAATAACCCTAACCATAACCCTAACCCAACTAACCCTAACCCTAACCCTAACCCTAACCCTAACCCTAACCCTAACCCTAACCCTAACCCTAACCCTAGCCCAAATAACCCTAACCCTAACCCTAACCCTGACCCTAAACCTAACCCTAAACCAAATAACCCTAACCCTAACCCTAAATCAACTAACCCTAACACTATCCCTAAGCCTAACCTTTACCAAAATAACCCTAACTATAACCCTAACCCAACTAACCCTAACCCTAACCCTAACCCTAACCCTAACCCTAGCCCAAATAACCCTAACCCTAACCCTAACCCTGACCCTAAACCTAACCCTAAACCAAATAACCCTAACCCTAACCCTAAACCAACTAGCCCTAACACTAACCATAAGCCTAACCTTTACCAAAATAACCCTAACCATAACCCAAACCCAACTAACCATAACCATAACCCTAACCCTAACCATAACCCAAACCCTAACCCTAGCCCAAATAACCCTAACCCTAACCCTAACCCTGACCCTAAACCTAACCCTAAACCAAATAACCCTAACCCTAACCCTAAACCAACTAGCCCTAACACTAACCATAAGCCTAACCTTTACCAAAATAACCCTAACCATAACCCTAACCCAACTAACCCTAACCCTAACCCTAACCCTAACCCTAACCCTAACCCTAGCCCAAATAACCCTAACCCTAACCCTAACCCTGACCCTAAACCTAAACCAAAACCAAATAACCCTAACCCTAACCCTAAACCAACTAGCCCTAACACTAACCATAAGCCTAACCTTTACCAAAATAACCCTAACCATTACCCAAACCCAACTAACCATAACCCTAACCCTAACCCTAACCCTAACCCTAACCCTAACCCTAACCCTAACCCTAACCCTAGCCCAAATAACCCTAACCCTAACCCTAACCCTAGCCCAAATAACCCTAAACCCTAACCCTAACCCTGACCCTAAACCTAACCGTAAACCAAATAACCCTAACCCTAACCCTAAACCAACTAGCCCTAACACTAACCATAAGCCTAACCTTTACCAAAATAACCCTAACCATAACCCTAACCCAACTAACCCTAACCCTAACCCTAACCCTAACCCTAACCCTAACCCTAACCCTAGCCCAAATAACCCTAACCCTAACCCTAACCCTGACCCTAAACCTAACCCTAAACCAAATAACCCTAACCCTAACCCTAAACCAACTAGCCCTAACACTAACCATAAGCCTAACCTTTACCAAAATAACCCTAACCATAACCCAAACCCAACTAACCATAACCCTAACCCTAACCCTAACCCTAACCCTAACCCTAACCCTAGCCCAAATTACCCTAAACCCTAACCCTAACCCTGACCCTAAACCTAACCCTAAACCAAATAACCCTAACCCTAACCCTAAACCAACTAGCCCTAACACTAACCATAAGCCTAACCTTTACCAAAATAACCCTAACCATAACCCTAACCCAACTAACCCTAACCCTAACCCTAACCCTAACCCTAACCCTAGCCCAAATAACCCTAACCCTAACCCTAACCCTGACCCTAAACCTAACCCTAAACCAAATAACCCTAACCCTAACCCTAAACCAACTAGCCCTAACACTAACCATAAGCCTAACCTTTACCAAAATAACCCTAACCATAACCCAAACCCAACTAACCATAACCCTAACCCTAACCCTAACCCTAACCCGAACCCTAGCCCAAATAACCCTAACCCTAACCCTAACCCTGACCCTAAACCTAACCCTAAACCAAATAACCCTAACCCTAACCCTAAACCAACTAGCCCTAACACTAACCATAAGCCTAACCTTTACCAAAATAACCCTAACCATAACCCTAACCCAACTAACCATAACCCTAACCCTAACCCTAACCCTAACCCTAACCCTAACCCTAACCCTAGCCCAAATAACCCTAACCCTAACCCTAACCCTGACCCTAAACCTAAACCTAAACCAAATAACCCTAACCCTAACCCTAAACCAACTAGCCCTAACACTAACCATAAGCCTAACCTTTACCAAAATACCCCTAACCATAACCCTAACCCAACTAATCATAACCCTAACCCTAACCCTAACCCTAACCCTAACCCTAACCCTAACCCTAGCCAAAATAACCCTAACCCTAACCCTAACCCTGACCCTAAACCTAACCCTAAACCAAATAACCC
>NW_028276341.1:75000-85000 GCF_052056855.1 Sturnus vulgaris
AACCCTAACCCTAACCCTAACCCTAACCCTAACCCGAACCCTAGCCCAAATAACCCTAACCCTAACCCTAACCCTGACGCTAAACCTAACCCTAAACCAAATAACCCTAACCCTAACCCTAAACCAACTAGCCCTAACACTAACCCTAAGCCTAACCTTTACCAAAATAACCCTAACCATTACCCAAACCCAACTAACCATAACCCTAACCCTAACCCTAACCCTAACCCTAACCCTAACCCTAACCCTAGCCCAAATAACCCTAACCCTAACCCTAACCCTGACCCTAAACCTAACCCTAAACCAAATAACCCTAACCCTAACCCTAAACCAACTAGCCCTAACACTAACCCTAAGCCTAACCTTTACCAAAATAACCCTAACCATTACCCAAACCCAACTAACCATAACCCTAACCCTAACCCTAACCCTAACCCTAACCCTAACCCTAACCCTAGCCCAAATAACCCTAACCCTAACCCTAACCCTAACCCTAACCCGAACCCTAGCCCAAATAACCCTAACCCTAACCCTAACCCTGACGCTAAACCTAACCCTAAACCAAATAACCCTAACCCTAACCCTAAACCAACTAGCCCTAACACTAACCCTAAGCCTAACCTTTACCAAAATAACCCTAACCATTACCCAAACCCAACTAACCATAACCCTAACCCTAACCCTAACCCTAACCCTAACCCGAACCCTAGCCCAAATAACCCTAACCCTAACCCTAACCCTGACGCTAAACCTAACCCTAAACCAAATAACCCTAACCCTAACCCTAAACCAACTAGCCCTAACACTAACCCTAAGCCTAACTTTTACCAAAATAACCCTAACCATTACCCAAACCCAACTAACCATAACCCTAACCCTAACCCTAACCCGAACCCTAGCCCAAATAACCCTAACCCTAACCCTAACCCTGACGCTAAACCTAACCCTAAACCAAATAACCCTAACCCTAACCCTAAACCAACTAGCCCTAACACTAACCCTAAGCCTAACCTTTACCAAAATAACCCTAACCATAACCCTAACCCAACTAACCCTAACCCTAACCCTAACCCTAACCCTAACCCTAGCCCAAATAACCCTAACCCTAACCCTAACCCTGACCCTAAACCTAACCCTAAACCAAATAACCCTAACCCTAACCCTAAACCAACTAGCCCTAACACTAACCATAAGCCTAACCTTTACCAAAATAACCCTAACCATAACCCAAACCCAACTAACCCTAACCCTAACCCTAACCCTAACCCTAACCCTAACCCTAACCCTAACCCTAACCCTAGCCCAAATAACCCTAACCCTAACCCTAACCCTGACGCTAAACCTAACCCTAAACCAAATAACCCTAACCCTAACCCTAAACCAACTAGCCCTAACACTAACCCTAAGCCTAACCTTTACCAAAATAACCCTAACCATTACCCAAACCCAACTAACCATAACCCTAACCCTAACCCTAACCCTAACCCTAACCCTAACCCGAACCCTAGCCCAAATAACCCTAACCCTAAACCTAACCCTGACGCTAAACCTAACCCTAAACCAAATAACCCTAACCCTAACCCTAAACCAACTAGCCCTAACACTAACCCTAAGCCTAACCTTTACCAAAATAACCCTAACCATTACCCAAACCCAACTAACCATAACCCTAACCCTAACCCTAACCCTAACCCTAACCCTAACCCTAGCCCAAATAACACTAACCCTAACCCTAACCCTGACGCTAAACCTAACCCTAAACCAAATAACCCTAACCCTAACCCTAAACCAACTAGCCCTAACACTAACCCTAAGCCTAACCTTTACCAAAATAACCCTAACCATTACCCAAACCCAACTAACCATAACCCTAACCCTAACCCTAACCCTAACCCTAACCCTAACCCTAACCCTAACCCTAGCCCAAATAACCCTAACCCTAACCCTAACCCTGACGCTAAACCTAACCCTAAACCAAATAACCCTAACCCTAACCCTAAACCAACTAGCCCTAACACTAACCATAAGCCTAACCTTAACCAAAATAACCCTAACCATAACCCTAACCCAACTAACCCTAACCCTAACCCTAACCCTAACCCTAACCCTAACCCTAACCCTAACCCTAACCCTAACCCTACCCCAAATAACCCTAACCCTAACCCTAACCCTGACCCTAAACCTAACCCTAAACCAAATAACCCTAACCCTAACCCTAAACCAACTAGCCCTAACACTAACCCTAAGCCTAACCTTAACCAAAATAACCCTAACTATAACCCTAACCCAACTAACCCTAACCCTAACCCTAACAATAACCATAACCCTAGCCCAAATAACCCTAACCCTAACCCTAACCCTGACCCTAAACCTAACCCTAAACCAAATAACCCTAACCCTAACCCTAAACCAACTAGCCCTAACACTAACCATAAGCCTAACCTTTACCAAAATAACCCTAACCATAACCCTAACCCAACTAACCCTAACCCTAACCCTAACCCTAACCCTAACCCTAGCCCAAATAACCCTAACCCTAACCCTAACCCTGACCCTAAACCTAACCCTAAACCAAATAACCCTAACCCTAACCCTAAACCAACTAGCCCTAACACTAACCATAAGCCTAACCTTTACCAAAATAACCCTAACCATAACCCAAACCCAACTAACCATAACCCTAACCCTAACCCTAACCCTAACCCGAACCCTAGCCCAAATAACCCTAACCCTAACCCTAACCCTGACGCTAAACCTAACCCTAAACCAAATAACCCTAACCCTAACCCTAAACCAACTAGCCCTAACACTAACCATAAGCCTAACCTTTACCAAAATAACCCTAACCATAACCCTAACCCAACTAACCCTAACCCTAACCCTAACCCTAACCCTAACCCTAACCCTAGCCCAAATAACCCTAACCCTAACCCTAACCCTGACCCTAAACCTAAACCTAAACCAAATAACCCTAACCCTAACCCTAAACCAACTAGCCCTAACACTAACCATAAGCCTAACCTTTACCAAAATAACCCTAACCATAACCCTAACCCAACTAATCATAACCCTAACCCTAACCCTAACCCTAACCCTAACCCTAGCCAAAATAACCCTAACCCTAACCCTAACCCTGACCCTAAACCTAACCCTAAACCAAATAACCCTAACCCTAACCCTAAACCAACTAGCCCTAACACTAACCATAAGCCTAACCTTTACCAAAATAACCCTAACCATTACCCAAACCCAACTAACCCTAACCCTAACCCTAACCCTAACCCTAACCCTAACCCTAACCCTGACCCTAAACCTAACCCTAAACCAAATAACCCTAACCCTAACCCTAAACCAACTAGCCCTAACACTAACCATAAGCCTAACCTTTACCAAAATAACCCTAACCATAACCCTAACCCAACTAACCATAACCCTAACCCTAACCCTAACCCTAACCCAAACCCTAGCCCAAATAACCCTAACCCTAACCCTAACCCTGACCCTAAACCTAAACCTAAACCAAATAACCCTAACCCTAACCCTAAACCAACTAGCCCTAACACTAACCATAAGCCTAACCTTTACCAAAATAACCCTAACCATAACCCTAACCCAACTAACCCTAACCCTAACCCTAACCCTAACCCTAACCCTAACCCTAACCCTAACCCTAACCCTAACCCTACCCCAAATAACCCTAACCCTAACCCTGACCCTAAACCTAACCCTAGACCAAATAACCCTAACCCTAACCCTAAACCAACTAGCCCTAACACTAACCCTAACCCTAACCTTAACCAAAATAACCCTAACTATAACCCTAACCCAACTAACCCTAACCCTAACCCTAACCCTAACCCTAACCCTAACCCTAACCCTAACCCTAACCCTAACCCTAACCCTAACCCTAACCCTAACCCTAACCCTAACCCTAACCCTAACCCTAACCCTAACCCTAACCCTAACCCTAACCCTAACCCTAACCCTAACCCTAACCCTAACCCTAACCCTAACCCTAACCAAATAACCCTAACCCTAACCCTAAACCAACTAGCCCTAACACTAACCATAAGCCTAACCTTTACCAAAATAACCCTAACCATAACCCTAACCCAACTAACCCTAACCCTAACCCTAACCCTAACCCTAGCCCAAATAACACTAACCCTAACCCTAACCCTGACCCTAAACCTAACCCTAAACCAAATAACCCTAACCCTAACCCTAAACCAACTAGCCCTAACACTAACCATAAGCCTAACCTTTACCAAAATAACCCTAACCATAACCCAAACCCAACTAACCCTAACCCTAACCCTAACCCTAACCCTAACCCGAACCCTAGCCCAAATAACCCTAACCCTAACACTAACCCTGACGCTAAACCTAACCCTAAACCAAATAACCCTAACCCTAACCCTAAACCAACTAGCCCTAACACTAACCCTAAGCCTAACCTTTACCAAAATAACCCTAACCATTACCCAAACCCAACTAACCATAACCCTAAACCTAACCCTAACCCTAACCCTAACCCTAACCCTAACCCTAGCCCAAATAACCCTAACCCTAACCCTAACCCTGACCCTAAACCTAACCCTAAACCAAATAACCCTAACCCTAACCCTAAACCAACTAGCCCTAACACTAACCCTAAGCCTAACCTTTACCAAAATAACCCTAACCATTACCCAAACCCAACTAACCATAACCCTAACCCTAACCCTAACCCTAACACTAACCCTAACCCTAGCCCAAATAACCCTAACCCTAACCCTAACCCTAACCCGAACCCGAACCCTAGCCCAAATAACCCTAACCCTAACCCTAACCCTGACGCTAAACCTAACCCTAAACCAAATAACCCTAACCCTAACCCTAAACCAACTAGCCCTAACACTAACCCTAAGCCTAACCTTTACCAAAATAACCCTAACCATTACCCAAACCCAACTAACCATAACCCTAACCCTAACCCTAACCCTAACCCTAACCCGAACCCTAGCCCAAATAACCCTAACCCTAACCCTAACCCTGACGCTAAACCTAACCCTAAACCAAATAACCCTAACCCTAACCCTAAACCAACTAGCCCTAACACTAACCCTAAGCCTAACTTTTACCAAAATAACCCTAACCATTACCCAAACCCAACTAACCATAACCCTAACCCTAACCCTAACCCGAACCCTAGCCCAAATAACCCTAACCCTAACCCTAACCCTGACGCTAAACCTAACCCTAAACCAAATAACCCTAACCCTAACCCTAAACCAACTAGCCCTAACACTAACCCTAAGCCTAACCTTTACCAAAATAACCCTAACCATAACCCTAACCCAACTAACCCTAACCCTAACGCTAACCCTAACCCTAACCCTAGCCCAAATAACCCTAACCCTAACCCTAACCCTGACCCTAAACCTAACCCTAAACCAAATAACCCTAACCCTAACCCTAAACCAACTAGCCCTAACACTAACCATAAGCCTAACCTTTACCAAAATAACCCTAACCATAACCCAAACCCAACTAACCCTAACCCTAACCCTAACCCTAACCCTAACCCTAACCCTAACCCTAACCCTAACCCTAGCCCAAATAACCCTAACCCTAACCCTAACCCTGACGCTAAACCTAACCCTAAACCAAATAACCCTAACCCTAACCCTAAACCAACTAGCCCTAACACTAACCCTAAGCCTAACCTTTACCAAAATAACCCTAACCATTACCCAAACCCAACTAACCATAACCCTAACCCTAACCCTAACCCTAACCCTAACCCGAACCCTAGCCCAAATAACCCTAACCCTAAACCTAACCCTGACGCTAAACCTAACCCTAAACCAAATAACCCTAACCCTAACCCTAAACCAACTAGCCCTAACACTAACCCTAAGCCTAACCTTTACCAAAATAACCCTAACCATTACCCAAACCCAACTAACCATAACCCTAACCCTAACCCTAACCCTAACCCTAACCCTAACCCTAGCCCAAATAACCCTAACCCTAACCCTAACCCTGACGCTAAACCTAACCCTAAACCAAATAACCCTAACCCTAACCCTAAACCAACTAGCCCTAACACTAACCCTAAGCCTAACCTTTACCAAAATAACCCTAACCATTACCCAAACCCAACTAACCATAACCCTAACCCTAACCCTAACCCTAACCCTAACCCTAACCCTAGCCCAAATAACCCTAACCCTAACCCTAACCCTGACCCTAAACCTAACCCTAAACCAAATAACCCTAACCCTAACCCTAAACCAACTAGCCCTAACACTAACCATAAGCCTAACCTTTACCAAAATAACCCTAACCATAACCCTAACCCAACTAACCCTAACCCTAACCCTAACCCTAACCCTAACCCTAGCCCAAATAACCCTAACCCTAACCCTAACCCTGACCCTAAACCTAACCCTAAACCAAATAACCCTAACCCTAACCCTAAACCAACTAGCCCTAACACTAACCATAAGCCTAACCTTTACCAAAATAACCCTAACCATAACCCAAACCCAACTAACCCTAACCCTAACCCTAACCCTAACCCTAACCCGAACCCTAGCCCAAATAACCCTAACCCTAACCCTAACCCTGACGCTAAACCTAACCCTAAACCAAATAACCCTAACCCTAACCCTAAACCAACTAGCCCTAACACTAACCCTAAGCCTAACCTTTACCAAAATAACCCTAACCATTACCCAAACCCAACTAACCATAACCCTAACCCTAACCCTAACCCTAACCCTAACCCTAACCCTAACCCTAACCCTAACCCTAACCCTAGCCCAAATAACCCTAACCCTAACCCTAACCCTGACCCTAAACCTAACCCTAAACCAAATAACCCTAACCCTAACCCTAAACCAACTAGCCCTAACACTAACCATAAGCCTAACCTTTACCAAAATAACCCTAACCATAACCCAAACCCAACTAACCATAACCCTAACCCTAACCCTAACCCTAACCCTAACCCTAACCCTAACCCTAACCCTAACCCTAACCCTAGCCCAAATAACCCTAAACACTAACACTAACCCTGACCCTAAACCTAACCCTAAACCAAATAACCCTAACCCTAACCCTAAACCAACTAGCCCTAACACTAACCATAAGCCTAACCTTTACCAAAATAACCCTAACCCTAACCCTAACCCTAACCCTAACCCTAACCCTAACCCTAACCCTAGCCCAAATAACCCTAACCCTAACCCTAACCCTGACGCTAAACCTAACCCTAAACCAAATAACCCTAACCCTAACCCTAAACCAACTAGCCCTAACACTAACCCTAAGCCTAACCTTTACCAAAATAACCCTAACCATTACCCAAACCCAACTAACCATAACCCTAACCCTAACCCTAACCCTAACCCTAACCCTAACCCGAACCCTAGCCCAAATAACCCTAACCCTAAACCTAACCCTGACGCTAAACCTAACCCTAAACCAAATAACCCTAACCCTAACCCTAAACCAACTAGCCCTAACACTAACCCTAAGCCTAACCTTTACCAAAATAACCCTAACCATTACCCAAACCCAACTAACCATAACCCTAACCCTAACCCTAACCCTAACCCTAACCCTAACCCTAGCCCAAATAACCCTAACCCTAACCCTAACCCTGACGCTAAACCTAACCCTAAACCAAATAACCCTAACCCTAACCCTAAACCAACTAGCCCTAACACTAACCCTAAGCCTAACCTTTACCAAAATAACCCTAACCATTACCCAAACCCAACTAACCATAACCCTAACCCTAACCCTAACCCTAACCCTAACCCTAACCCTAGCCCAAATAACCCTAACCCTAACCCTAACCCTGACCCTAAACCTAACCCTAAACCAAATAACCCTAACCCTAACCCTAAACCAACTAGCCCTAACACTAACCATAAGCCTAACCTTTACCAAAATAACCCTAACCATAACCCTAACCCAACTAACCCTAACCCTAACCCTAACCCTAACCCTAACCCTAGCCCAAATAACCCTAACCCTAACCCTAACCCTGACCCTAAACCTAACCCTAAACCAAATAACCCTAACCCTAACCCTAAACCAACTAGCCCTAACACTAACCATAAGCCTAACCTTTACCAAAATAACCCTAACCATAACCCAAACCCAACTAACCCTAACCCTAACCCTAACCCTAACCCTAACCCGAACCCTAGCCCAAATAACCCTAACCCTAACCCTAACCCTGACGCTAAACCTAACCCTAAACCAAATAACCCTAACCCTAACCCTAAACCAACTAGCCCTAACACTAACCCTAAGCCTAACCTTTACCAAAATAACCCTAACCATTACCCAAACCCAACTAACCATAACCCTAACCCTAACCTTAACCCTAACCCTAACCCTAACCCTAACCCTAACCCTAACCCTAACCCTAGCCCAAATAACCCTAACCCTAACCCTAACCCTGACCCTAAACCTAACCCTAAACCAAATAACCCTAACCCTAACCCTAAACCAACTAGCCCTAACACTAACCATAAGCCTAACCTTTACCAAAATAACCCTAACCATAACCCAAACCCAACTAACCATAACCCTAACCCTAACCCTAACCCTAACCCTAACCCTAACCCTAACCCTAACCCTAACCCTAACCCTAACCCTAGCCCAAATAACCCTAAACACTAACACTAACCCTGACCCTAAACCTAACCCTAAACCAAATAACCCTAACCCTAACCCTAAACCAACTAGCCCTAACACTAACCATAAGCCTAACCTTTACCAAAATAACCCTAACCATAACCCTAACCCAACTAACCCTAACCCTAACCCTAACCCTAACCCTAACCCTAGCCCAAATAACCCTAACCCTAACCCTAACCCTGACCCTAAACCTAACCCTAAACCAAATAACCCTAACCCTAACCCTAAACCAACTAGCCCTAACACTAACCATAAGCCTAACCTTTACCAAAATAACCCTAACCATAACCCAAACCCAACTAACCCTAACCCTAACCCTAACCCTAACCCGAACCCTAGCCCAAATAACCCTAACCCTAACCCTAACCCTGACGCTAAACCTAACCCTAAACCAAATAACCCTAACCCTAACCCTAAACCAACTAGCCCTAACACTAACCATAAGCCTAACCTTTACCAAAATAACCCTAACCATAACCCTAACCCAACTAACCATAACCCTAACCCTAACCCTAACCCTAACCCTACCCCAAATAACCCTAACCATAACCCTAACCCTGACCCTAAACCTAAACCTAAACTAAATAACCTTAACCCTAACCCTAAACCAACTAGCCCTAACACTAACCATAAGCCTAACCTTTACCAAAATAACCCTAACCATAACCCAAACCCAACTAACCATAACCCTAACCCTAACCCTAACCCTAACCCAAACCCTAGCCCAAATAACCCTAACCCTAACCCTAACCCTGACCCTAAACCTAACCCTAAACCAAATAACCCTAACCCTAACCCTAAACCAACTAGCCCTAACACTAACCATAAGCCTAACCTTTACCAAAATAACCCTAACCATAACCCAAACCCAACTAACCCTAACCCTAACCCTAACCCTAACCCTAACCCTAACCCTAACCCTAGCCAAAATAACCCTAACCCTAACCCTAACCCTGACCCTAAACCTAACCCTAAACCAAATAACCCTAACCCTAACCCTAAACCAACTAGCCCTAACACTAACCCTAAGCCTAACCTTTACCAAAATAACCCTAACTATAACCCTAACCCAACTAACCCTAACCCTAACCCTAACCCTAACCCTAACCCTAGCCCAAATAACCCTAACCCTAACCCTAACCCTGACCCTAAACCTAACCCTAAACCAAATAACCCTAACCCTAACCGTAAACCAACTAGCCCTAACACTAACCATAAGCCTAACCTTTACCAAAATAACCCTAACCATTACCCAAACCCAACTAACCATAACCCTAACCCTAACCCTAACCCTAAC
>NW_028276341.1:87500-97500 GCF_052056855.1 Sturnus vulgaris
CCTAAACCAAATAACCCTAACCCTAACCCTAAACCAACTAGCCCTAACACTAACCCTAAGCCTAACCTTTACCAAAATAACCCTAACCATTACCCAAACCCAACTAACCATAACCCTAACCCTAACCCTAACCCTAACCCTAACCCTAACCCTAACCCGAACCCTAGCCCAAATAACCCTAACCCTAACCCTAACCCTGACCCTAAACCTAACCCTAAACCAAATAACCCTAACCCTAACCCTAAACCAACTAGCCCTAACACTAACCATAAGCCTAACCTTTACCAAAATAACCCTAACCATAACCCTAACCCAACTAACCATAACCCTAACCCTAACCCTAACCCTAACCCTACCCCAAATAACCCTAACCATAACCCTAACCCTGACCCTAAACCTAAACCTAAACTAAATAACCTTAACCCTAACCCTAAACCAACTAGCCCTAACACTAACCATAAGCCTAACCTTTACCAAAATAACCCTAACCATAACCCAAACCCAACTAACCATAACCCTAACCCTAACCCTAACCCAAACCCTAGCCCAAATAACCCTAACCCTAACCCTAACCCTGACCCTAAACCTAACCCTAAACCAAATAACCCTAACCCTAACCCTAAACCAACTAGCCCTAACACTAACCATAAGCCTAACCTTTACCAAAATAACCCTAACCATAACCCAAACCCAACTAACCCTAACCCTAACCCTAACCCTAACCCTAACCCTAACCCTAACCCTAGCCAAAATAACCCTAACCCTAACCCTAACCCTGACCCTAAACCTAACCCTAAACCAAATAACCCTAACCCTAACCCTAAACCAACTAGCCCTAACACTAACCCTAAGCCTAACCTTTACCAAAATAACCCTAACTATAACCCTAACCCAACTAACCCTAACCCTAACCCTAACCCTAACCCTAACCCTAGCCCAAATAACCCTAACCCTAACCCTAACCCTGACCCTAAACCTAACCCTAAACCAAATAACCCTAACCCTAACCCTAAACCAACTAGCCCTAACACTAACCATAAGCCTAACCTTTACCAAAATAACCCTAACCATTACCCAAACCCAACTAACCATAACCCTAACCCTAACCCTAACCCTAACCCTAGCCCAAATAACCCTAACCCTAACCCTAACCCTGACCCTAAACCTAAACCTAAACCAAATAACCCTAACCCTAACCCTAAACCAACTACCACTAACACTAACCATAAGCCTAACCTTTACCAAAATTACCCTAACCATAACCCAAACCCAACTAACCCTAACCCTAACCCTAACCCTAACCCTAACCCTAACCCTAGCCCAAATAACCCTAACCCTAACCCTAACCCTGACCCTAAACCTAAACCTAAACCAAATAACCCTAACCCTAACCCTAAACCAACTAGCCCTAACACTAACCATAAGCCTAACCTTTACCAAAATAACCCTAACCATAACCCTAACCCAACTAACCCTAACCCTAACCCTAACCCTAACCCTAACCCTAACCCTAGCCCAAATAACCCTAACCCTAACCCTAACACTGACCCTAAACCTAAACCTAAACCAAATAACCCTAACCCTAACCCTAAACCAACTAGCCCTAACACTAACCATAAGCCTAACCTTTACCAAAATAACCCTAACCATTACCCAAACCCAACTAACCATAACCCTAACCCTAACCCTAACCCTAACCCTAACCCTAACCCTAGCCCAAATAACCCTAACCCTAACCCTAACCCTAACCCTAACCCTAACCCTAACCCTAACCCTAACCCTAACCCTAACCCTAACCCTAACCCTAACCCTAACCCTAACCCTAACCCTAACCCTAACCCTAGCCCAAATAACCCTAACCCTAACCCTAACCCTGACCCTAAACCTAAACCTAAACCAAATAACCCTAACCCTAACCCTAAACCAACTAGCCCTAACACTAACCATAAGCCTAACCTTTACCAAAATAACCCTAACCATAACCCTAACCCAACTAACCCTAACCCTAACCCTAACCCTAACCCTAACCCTAACCCTAACCCTAGCCCAAATAACCCTAACCCTAACCCTAACACTGACCCTAAACCTAAACCTAAACCAAATAACCCTAACCCTAACCCTAAACCAACTAGCCCTAACACTAACCATAAGCCTAACCTTTACCAAAATAACCCTAACCATTACCCAAACCCAACTAACCATAACCCTAACCCTAACCCTCACCCTAACCCTAACCCTAACCCTAACCCTAGCCCAAATAACCCTAACCCTAACCCTAACCCTGACCCTAAACCTAACCCTAAACCAAATAACCCTAACCCTAACCCTAAACCAACTAGCCCTAACACTAACCATAAGCCTAACCTTTACCAAAATAACCCTAACCATAACCCAAACCCAACTAACCCTAACCCTAACCCTAACCCTAACCCTAACCCTAACCCTAACCCTAGCCCAAATAACCCTAACCCTAACCCTAACCCTGACCCTAAACCTAATCCTAAACCAAATAACCCTAACCCTAACCCTAAACCAACTAGCCCTAACACTAACCATAAGCCTAACCTTTACCAAAATAACCCTAACCATAACCCAAACCCAACTAACCATAACCCTAACCCTAACCCTAACCCTAACCCTAACCCTAACCCTAACCCTAACCCTAGCCCAAATTACCCTAAACCCTAACCCTAACCCTGACCCTAAACCTAACCCTAAACCAAATAACCCTAACCCTAACCCTAAACCAACTAGCCCTAACACTAACCATAAGCCTAACCTTTACCAAAATAACCCTAACCATAACCCTAACCCAACTAACCCTAACCCTAACCCTAACCCTAACCCTAACCCTAACCCTAGCCCAAATAACCCTAACCCTAACCCTAACCCTGACCCTAAACCTAACCCTAAACCAAATAACCCTAACCCTAACCCTAAACCAACTAGCCCTAACACTAACCATAAGCCTAACCTTTACCAAAATAACCCTAACCATAACCCAAACCCAACTAACCATAACCCTAACCCTAACCCTAACCCTAACCCGAACCCTAGCCCAAATAACCCTAACCCTAACCCTAACCCTGACCCTAAACCTAACCCTAAACCAAATAACCCTAACCCTAACCCTAAACCAACTAGCCCTAACACTAACCATAAGCCTAACCTTACCAAAATAACCCTAACCATAACCCTAACCCAACTAACCATAACCCTAACCCTAACCCTAACCCTAACCCTAACCCTAACCCTAACCCTAACCCTAACCCTAACCCTAACCCTAGCCCAAATAACCCTAACCCTAACCCTAACCCTGACCCTAAACCTAAACCTAAACCAAATAACCCTAACCCTAACCCTAAACCAACTAGCCCTAACACTAACCATAAGCCTAACCTTTACCAAAATAACCCTAACCATAACCCTAACCCAACTAACCATAACCCTAACCCTAACCCTAACCCTAACCCTAACCCTAACCCTAACCCTAACCCTAGCCCAAATAACCCTAACCCTAACCCTAACCCTGACGCTAAACCTAACCCTAAACCAAATAACCCTAACCCTAACCCTAAACCAACTAGCCCTAACACTAACCCTAAGCCTAACCTTTACCAAAATAACCCTAACCATTACCCAAAGCCAACTAACCATAACCCTAACCCTAACCCTAACCCTAACCCTAACCCTAACCCTAACCCTAGCCCAAATAACCCTAACCCTAACCCTAACCCTGACCCTAAACCTAACCCTAAACCAAATAACCCTAACCCTAACCCTAAACCAACTAGCCCTAACACTAACCATAAGCCTAACCTTTACCAAAATAACCCTAACCATAACCCTAACCCAACTAACCCTAACCCTAACCCTAACCCTAACCCTAACCCTAGCCCAAATAACCCTAACCCTAACCCTAACCCTGACCCTAAACCTAACCCTAAACCAAATAACCCTAACCCTAACCCTAAACCAACTAGCCCTAACACTAACCATAAGCCTAACCTTTACCAAAATAACCCTAACCATAACCCAAACCCAACTAACCCTAACCCTAACCCTAACCCTAACCCTAACCCGAACCCTAGCCCAAATAACCCTAACCCTAACCCTAACCCTGACGCTAAACCTAACCCTAAACCAAATAACCCTAACCCTAACCCTAAACCAACTAGCCTAACACTAACCCTAAGCCTAACCTTTACCAAAATAACCCTAACCATTACCCAAACCCAACTAACCATAACCCTAACCCTAACCCTAACCCTAACCCTAACCCTAACCCTAACCCTAACCCGAACCCTAGCCCAAATAACCCTAACCCTAACCCTAACCCTGACCCTAAACCTAACCCTAAACCAAATAACCCTAACCCTAACCCTAAACCAACTAGCCCTAACACTAACCATAAGCCTAACCTTTACCAAAATAACCCTAACCATAACCCTAACCCAACTAACCATAACCCTAACCCTAACCCTAACCCTAACCCTACCCCAAATAACCCTAACCATAACCCTAACCCTGACCCTAAACCTAAACCTAAACTAAATAACCTTAACCCTAACCCTAAACCAACTAGCCCTAACACTAACCATAAGCCTAACCTTTACCAAAATAACCCTAACCATAACCCAAACCCAACTAACCATAACCCTAACCCTAACCCTAACCCAAACCCTAGCCCAAATAACCCTAACCCTAACCCTAACCCTGACCCTAAACCTAACCCTAAACCAAATAACCCTAACCCTAACCCTAAACCAACTAGCCCTAACACTAACCATAAGCCTAACCTTTACCAAAATAACCCTAACCATAACCCAAACCCAACTAACCCTAACCCTAACCCTAACCCTAACCCTAACCCTAACCCTAACCCTAGCCAAAATAACCCTAACCCTAACCCTAACCCTGACCCTAAACCTAACCCTAAACCAAATAACCCTAACCCTAACCCTAAACCAACTAGCCCTAACACTAACCCTAAGCCTAACCTTTACCAAAATAACCCTAACTATAACCCTAACCCAACTAACCCTAACCCTAACCCTAACCCTAACCCTAACCCTAGCCCAAATAACCCTAACCCTAACCCTAACCCTGACCCTAAACCTAACCCTAAACCAAATAACCCTAACCCTAACCCTAAACCAACTAGCCCTAACACTAACCATAAGCCTAACCTTTACCAAAATAACCCTAACCATTACCCAAACCCAACTAACCATAACCCTAACCCTAACCCTAACCCTAACCCTAGCCCAAATAACCCTAACCCTAACCCTAACCCTGACCCTAAACCTAAACCTAAACCAAATAACCCTAACCCTAACCCTAAACCAACTAGCACTAACACTAACCATAAGCCTAACCTTTACCAAAATAACCCTAACCATAACCCAAACCCAACTAACCCTAACCCTAACCCTAACCCTAACCCTAACCCTAACCCTAGCCCAAATAACCCTAACCCTAACCCTAACCCTGACCCTAAACCTAAACCTAAACCAAATAACCCTAACCCTAACCCTAAACCAACTAGCCCTAACACTAACCATAAGCCTAACCTTTACCAAAATAACCCTAACCATAACCCTAACCCAACTAACCCTAACCCTAACCCTAACCCTAACCCTAACCCTAACCCTAGCCCAAATAACCCTAACCCTAACCCTAACACTGACCCTAAACCTAAACCTAAACCAAATAACCCTAACCCTAACCCTAAACCAACTAGCCCTAACACTAACCATAAGCCTAACCTTTACCAAATAACCCTAACCATTACCCAAACCCAACTAACCATAACCCTAACCCTAACCCTAACCCTAACCCTAACCCTAACCCTAACCCTAGCCCAAATAACCCTAACCCTAACCCTAACCCTGACCCTAAACCTAACCCTAAACCAAATAACCCTAACCCTAACCCTAAACCAACTAGCCCTAACACTAACCATAAGCCTAACCTTTACCAAAATAACCCTAACCATAACCCAAACCCAACTAACCCTAACCCTAACCCTAACCCTAACCCTAACCCTAACCCTAACCCTAGCCCAAATAACCCTAACCCTAACCCTAACCCTGACCCTAAACCTAACCCTAAACCAAATAACCCTAACCCTAACCCTAAACCAACTAGCCCTAACACTAACCATAAGCCTAACCTTTACCAAAATAACCCTAACCATAACCCAAACCCAACTAACCATAACCCTAACCCTAACCCTAACCCTAACCCTAACCCTAACCCTAACCCTAACCCTAACCCTAGCCCAAATTACCCTAAACCCTAACCCTAACCCTGACCCTAAACCTAACCTTAAACCAAATAACCCTAACCCTAACCCTAAACCAACTAGCCCTAACACTAACCATAAGCCTAACCTTTACCAAAATAACCCTAACCATAACCCTAACCCAACTAACCCTAACCCTAACCCTAACCCTAACCCTAACCCTAACCCTAGCCCAAATAACCCTAACCCTAACCCTAACCCTGACCCTAAACCTAACCCTAAACCAAATAACCCTAACCCTAACCCTAAACCAACTAGCCCTAACACTAACCATAAGCCTAACCTTTACCAAAATAACCCTAACCATAACCCAAACCCAACTAACCATAACCCTAACCCTAACCCTAACCCTAACCCGAACCCTAGCCCAAATAAC
The DNA here is from genome assembly GCF_052056855.1 of Sturnus vulgaris. NCBI lineage: Eukaryota > Metazoa > Chordata > Aves > Passeriformes > Sturnidae > Sturnus > Sturnus vulgaris. Next base: position 94,184 of record NW_028276341.1, read on the forward strand.
CCTAACCCTAACCCTAACCCTGACCCTAAACCTAACCCTAAACCAAATAACCCTAACCCTAACCCTAAACCAACTAGCCCTAACACTAACCATAAGCCTAACCTTTACCAAAATAACCCTAACCATAACCCTAACCCAACTAACCATAACCCTAACCCTAACCCTAACCCTAACCCTAACCCTAACCCTAACCCTAACCCTAACCCTAGCCCAAATAACCCTAACCCTAACCCTAACCCTGACCCTAAACCTAAACCTAAACCAAATAACCCTAACCCTAACCCTAAACCAACTAGCCCTAACACTAACCATAAGCCTAACCTTTACCAAAATAACCCTAACCATAACCCTAACCCAACTAACCATAACCCTAACCCTAACCCTAACCCTAACCCTAACCCTAACCCTAACCCTAGCCCAAATAACCCTAACCCTAACCCTAACCCTGACGCTAAACCTAACCCTAAACCAAATAACCCTAACCCTAACCCTAAACCAACTAGCCCTAACACTAACCCTAAGCCTAACCTTTACCAAAATAACCCTAACCATTACCCAAACCCAACTAACCATAACCCTAACCCTAACCCTAACCCTAACCCTAACCCTAACCCTAACCCTAGCCCAAATAACCCTAACCCTAACCCTAACCCTGACCCTAAACCTAACCCTAAACCAAATAACCCTAACCCTAACCCTAAACCAACTAGCCCTAACACTAACCATAAGCCTAACCTTTACCAAAATAACCCTAACCATAACCCTAACCCAACTAACCCTAACCCTAACCCTAACCCTAACCCTAACCCTAGCCCAAATAACCCTAACCCTAACCCTAACCCTGACCCTAAACCTAACCCTAAACCAAATAACCCTAACCCTAACCCTAAACCAACTAGCCCTAACACTAACCATAAGCCTAACCTTTACCAAAATAACCCTAACCATAACCCAAACCCAACTAACCCTAACCCTAACCCTAACCCTAACCCTAACCCTAACCCTAACCCTAGCCCAAATAACACTAACCCTAACCCTAACCCTGACCCTAAACCTAACCCTAAACCAAATAACCCTAACCCTAACCCTAAACCAACTAGTCCTAACACTAACCATAAGCCTAACCTTTACCAAAATAACCCTAACCATAACCCAAACCCAACTAACCATAACCCTAACCCTAACCCTAACCCTAACCCTAACCCTAACCCTAACCCTAGCCCAAATTACCCTAAACCCTAACCCTAACCCTGACCCTAAACCTAACCCTAAACCAAATAACCCTAACCCTAACCCTAAACCAACTAGCCCTAACACTAACCATAAGCCTAACCTTTACCAAAATAACCCTAACCATAACCCTAACCCAACTAACCCTAAACCTAACCCTAACCCTAACCCTAACCCTAACCCTAGCCCAAATAACCCTAACCCTAACCCTAACCCTGACCCTAAACCTAACCCTAAACCAAATAACCCTAACCCTAACCCTAAACCAACTAGCCCTAACACTAACCATAAGCCTAACCTTTACCAAAATAACCCTAACCATAACCCAAACCCAACTAACCATAACCCTAACCCTAACCCTAACCCTAACCCGAACCCTAGCCCAAATAACCCTAACCCTAACCCTAACCCTGACCCTAAACCTAACCCTAAACCAAATAACCCTAACCCTAACCCTAAACCAACTAGCCCTAACACTAACCATAAGCCTAACCTTTACCAAAATAACCCTAACCATAACCCTAACCCAACTAACCATAACCCTAACCCTAACCCTAACCCTAACCCTAACCCTAACCCTAACCCTAACCCTAACCCTAACCCTAGCCCAAATAACCCTAACCCTAACCCTAACCCTGACCCTAAACCTAAACCTAAACCAAATAACCCTAACCCTAACCCTAAACCAACTAGCCCTAACACTAACCATAAGCCTAACCTTTACCAAAATAACCCTAACCATAACCCTAACCCAACTAATCATAACCCTAACCCTAACCCTAACCCTAACCCTAACCCTAGCCAAAATAACCCTAACCCTAACCCTAACCCTGACCCTAAACCTAACCCTAAACCAAATAACCCTAACCCTAACCCTAAACCAACTAGCCCTAACACTAACCATAAGCCTAACCTTTACCAAAATAACCCTAACCATAACCCAAACCCAACTAACCATAACCCTAACCCTAACCCTAACCCTAACCCAAACCCTAGCCCAAATAACCCTAACCCTAACCCTAACCCTGACCCTAAACCTAACCCTAAACCAAATAACCCTAACCCTAACCCTAAACCAACTAGCCCTAACACTAACCATAAGCCTAACCTTTACCAAAATAACCCTAACCAGAACCCTAACCCAACTAACCCTAACCCTAACCCTAACCCTAACCCTAACCCTAACCCTAACCCTAACCCTAACCCTAACCCTAACCCTAGCCCAAATAACCCTAACCCTAACCCTAACCCTGACCCTAAACCTAACCCTAAACCAAATAACCCTAACCCTAACCCTAAATCAACTAGCCCTAACACTATCCCTAAGCCTAACCTTTACCAAAATAACCCTAACTATAACCCTAACCCAACTAACCCTAACCCTAACCCTAACCCTAACCCTAACCCTAGCCCAAATAACCCTAACCCTAACCCTAACCCTGACCCTAAACCTAACCCTAAACCAAATAACCCTAACCCTAACCCTAAACCAACTAGCCCTAACACTAACCATAAGCCTAACCTTTACCAAAATAACCCTAACCATAACCCAAACCCAACTAACCATAACCATAACCCTAACCCTAACCATAACCCAAACCCTAACCCTAGCCCAAATAACCCTAACCCTAACCCTAACCCTGACCCTAAACCTAACCCTAAACCAAATAACCCTAACCCTAACCCTAAACCAACTAGCCCTAACACTAACCATAAGCCTAACCTTTACCAAAATAACCCTAACCATAACCCTAACCCAACTAACCCTAACCCTAACCCTAACCCTAACCCTAACCCTAACCCTAGCCCAAATAACCCTAACCATAACCCTAACCCTGACCCTAAACCTAAACCTAAACCAAATAACCCTAACCCTAACCCTAAACCAACTAGCCCTAACACTAACCATTAGCCTAACCTTTACCAAAATAACCCTAACCATTACCAAAACCCAACTAACCATAACCCTAACCCTAACCCTAACCCTAACCCTAACCCTAACCCTAACCCTAACCCTAACCCTAACCCTAACCCTAACCCTAGCCCAAATAACCCTAACCCTAACCCTAACCCTGACCCTAAACCTA
>NW_028276341.1:100000-152500 GCF_052056855.1 Sturnus vulgaris
TTTACCAAAATAACCCTAACCATAACCCAAACCCAACTAACCCTAACCCTAACCCTAACCCTAACCCTAACCCTAACCCTAGCCCAAATAACCCTAACCCTAACCCTAACCCTGACCCTAAACCTAACCCTAAACCAAATAACCCTAACCCTAACCCTAAACCAACTAGCCCTAACACTAAACATAAGCCTAACCTTTACCAAAATAACCCTAACCATAACCCAAACCCAACTAACCATAACCCTAACCCTAACCCTAACCCTAACCCTAACCCTAACCCTAACCCTAACCCTAGCCCAAATTACCCTAAACCCTAACCCTAACCCTGACCCTAAACCTAACCCTAAACCAAATAACCCTAACCCTAACCCTAAACCAACTAGCCCTAACACTAACCATAAGCCTAACCTTTACCAAAATAACCCTAACCATAACCCTAACCCAACTAACCCTAACCCTAACCCTAACCCTAACCCTAACCCTAACCCTAGCCCAAATAACCCTAACCCTAACCCTAACCCTGACCCTAAACCTAACCCTAAACCAAATAACCCTAACCATAACCCTAAACCAACTAGCCCTAACACTAACCATAAGCCTAACCTTTACCAAAATAACCCTAACCATAACCCAAACCCAACTAACCATAACCCTAACCCTAACCCTAACCCTAACCCGAACCCTAGCCCAAATAACCCTAACCCTAACCCTAACCCTGACCCTAAACCTAACCCTAAACCAAATAACCCTAACCCTAACCCTAAACCAACTAGCCCTAACACTAACCATAAGCCTAACCTTTACCAAAATAACCCTAACCATAACCCTAACCCAACTAACCATAACCCTAACCCTAACCCTAACCCTAACCCTAACCCTAACCCTAACCCTAGCCCAAATAACCCTAACCCTAACCCTAACCCTGACCCTAAACCTAAACCTAAACCAAATAACCCTAACCCTAACCCTAAACCAACTAGCCCTAACACTAACCATAAGCCTAACCTTTACCAAAATAACCCTAACCATAACCCTAACCCAACTAATCATAACCCTAACCCTAACCCTAACCCTAACCCTAGCCAAAATAACCCTAACCCTAACCCTAACCCTGACCCTAAACCTAACCCTAAACCAAATAACCCTAACCCTAACCCTAAACCAACTAGCCCTAACACTAACCATAAGCCTAACCTTTACCAAAATAACCCTAACCATAACCCAAACCCAACTAACCATAACCCTAACCCTAACCCTAACCCTAACCCAAACCCTAGCCCAAATAACCCTAACCCTAACCCTAACCCTGACCCTAAACCTAACCCTAAACCAAATAACCCTAACCCTAACCCTAAACCAACTAGCCCTAACACTAACCATAAGCCTAACCTTTACCAAAATAACCCTAACCATAACCCTAACCCAACTAACCCTAACCCTAACCCTAACCCTAACCCTAACCCTAACCCTAACCCTAACCCTAACCCTAGCCCAAATAACCCTAACCCTAACCCTAACCCTGACCCTAAACCTAACCCTAAACCAAATAACCCTAACCCTAACCCTAAATCAACTAGCCCTAACACTATCCCTAAGCCTAACCTTTACCAAAATAACCCTAACTATAACCCTAACCCAACTAACCCTAACCCTAACCCTAACCCTAACCCTAACCCTAGCCCAAATAACCCTAACCCTAACCCTAACCCTGACCCTAAACCTAACCCTAAACCAAATAACCCTAACCCTAACCCTAAACCAACTAGCCCTAACACTAACCATAAGCCTAACCTTTACCAAAATAACCCTAACCATAACCCTAACCCAACTAACCCTAACCCAACTAACCCTAACCCTAACCCTAACCCTAACCCTAGCCCAAATAACCCTAACCATAACCCTAACCCTGACCCTAAACCTAAACCTAAACCAAATAACCCTAACCCTAACCCTAAACCAACTAGCCCTAACACTAACCATTAGCCTAACCTTTACCAAAATAACCCTAACCATTACCCAAACCCAACTAACCATAACCCTAACCCTAACCCTAACCCTAACCCTAACCCTAACCCTAACCCTAACCCTAACCCTAACCCTAGCCCAAATAACCCTAACCCTAACCCTAACCCTGACCCTAAACCTAATCCTAAACCAAATAACCCTAACCCTAACCCTAAACCAACTAGCCCTAACACTATCCCTAAGCCTAACCTTTACCAAAATAACCCTAACCATAACCCAAACCCAACTAACCATAACCCTAACCCTATCCCTAACCCTAACCCTAACCCTAACCCTAACCCTAACCCTAACCCTAACCCTAACCCTAACCCTAACCCTAACCCTAACCCTAACCCTAACCCTAACCCTAGCCCAAATAACCCTAAACCCTAACCCTAACCCTGACCCTAAACCTAACTGTAAACCAAATAACCCTAACCCTAACCCTAAACCAACTAGCCCTAACACTAACCATAAGCCTAACCTTTACCAAAATAACCCTAACCATAACCCTAACCCAACTAACCCTAACCCTAACCCTAACCCTAACCCTAACCCTAACCCTAGCCCAAATAACCCTAACCCTAACCCTAACCTAACCTAACCTAACCCTAACCCTAACCATAACCCAAACCCAACTAACCATAACCCTAACCCTAATCCTAACCCTAACCCTAACCCTAGCCCAAATAACCCTAACCCTAACCCTAACCCTGACCCTAAACCTAACCCTAAACCAAATAACCCTAACCCTAACCCTAAACCAACTAGCCCTAACACTAACCATAAGCCTAACCTTTACCAAAATAACCCTAACCATAACCCTAACCCAACTAACCAAAACCCTAACCCTAACCCTAACCCTAACCCTAACCCTAACCCTAACCCTAACCCTAACCCAAATAACCCTAACCCTAACCCTAACCCTGACCCTAAACCTAACCCTAAACCAAATAACCCTAACCCTAACCCTAAACCAACTAGCCCTAACACTAACCATAAGCCTAACCTTTACCAAAATAACCCTAACCCTAACCCTAACCCTAACGCTAACCCTAACCCTAACCCTAACCCTAACCCTAACCCTAACCCTAACCCTAGCCCAAATAACCCTAAACCCTAACCCTAACCCTGACCCTAAACCTAACCCTAAACCAAATAACCCTAACCCTAACCCTAAACCAACTAGCCCTAACACTAACCCTAAGCCTAACCTTTACCAAAATAACCCTAACCATAACCCTAACCCAACTAACCCTAACCCTAACCCTAACCCTAACCCTAACCCTAACCCTAACCCTAACCCTAACCCTAACCCTAACCCTAACCCTAACCCTAACCCTAACCCTAACCCTAACGCTAACCCTAACCCTAACCCTAACCCTAACCCTAACCCTAACCCTAGCCCAAATAACCCTAAACCTAACCCTAACCCTGACCCTAAACCTAACCCTAAACCAAATAACCCTAACCCTAACCCTAAACCAACTAGCCCTAACACTAACCCTAAGCCTAACCTTTACCAAAATAACCCTAACCATAACCCTAACCCAACTAACCATAACCCTAACCCTAACCCTAACCCTAACCCTAACCCTAACCCTAGCCCAAATAACCCTAACCCTAACCCTAACCCTGACCCTAAACCTAACCCTAAACCAAATAACCCTAACCCTAACCCTAAACCAACTAGCCCTAACACTAACCATAAGCCTAACCTTTACCAAAATAACCCTAACCATAACCCAAACCCAACTAACCATAACCCTAACCCTAACCCTAACCCTAACCCGAACCCTAGCCCAAATAACCCTAACCCTAACCCTAACCCTGACCCTAAACCTAACCCTAAACCAAATAACCCTAACCCTAACCCTAAACCAACTAGCCCTAACACTAACCATAAGCCTAACCTTTACCAAAATAACCCTAACCATAACCCTAACCCAACTAACCATAAACCTAACCCTAACCCTAACCCTAACCCAAACCCTAGCCCAAATAACCCTAACCCTAACCCTAACCCTGACCCTAAACCTAAACCTAAACCAAATAACCCTAACCCTAACCCTAAACCAACTAGCCCTAACACTAACCATAAGCCTAACCTTTACCAAAATAACCCTAACCATAACCCAAACCCAACTAACCCTAACCCTAACCCTAACCCTAACCCTAACCCTAACCCTAACCCTAACCCTAACCCTAACCCTAACCCTAACCCTACCCCAAATAACCCTAACCAAATAACCCTAACCCTGACCCTAAACCTAACCCTAAACCAAATAACCCTAACCCTAACCCTAAACCAACTAGCCCTAACACTAACCCTAAGCCTAACATTTACCAAAATAACCCTAACTATAACCCTAACCCAACTAACCCTAACCCTAACCCTAACCCTAACCCTAACCCTAGCCCAAATAACCCTAACCCTAACCCTAACCCTGACCCTAAACCTAACCCTAAACCAAATAACCCTAACCCTAACCCTAAACCAACTAGCCCTAACACTAACCATAAGCTTAACCTTTACCAAAATAACCCTAACCATTACCCAAACCCAACTAACCATAACCCTAACCCTAACCCTAACCCTAACCCTAACCCTAGCCCTAACCCTAGCCCAAATAACCCTAACCCTAACCCTAACCCTGACCCTAAACCTAAACCTAAACCAAATAACCCTAACCCTAACCCTAAACCAACTAGCCCTAACACTAACCATAAGCCTAACCTTTACCAAAATAAACCTAACCATAACCCAAACCCAACTAACCATAACCCTAACCCTAACCCTAACCCTAACCCTAACCCTAACCCTAACCCTAACCCTAACCCTAACCCTAGCCCAAATAACCCTAACCCTAACCCTAACCCTGACCCTAAACCTAAACCTAAACCAAATAACCCTAACCCTAACCCTAAACCATCTAGCCCTAACACTAACCATAAGCCTAACCTTTACCAAAATAACCCTAACCATAACCCAAACCCAACTAACCATAACCCTAACCCTAACCCTAACCCTAACCCTAACCCTAGCCCAAATAACCCTAACCCTAACCCTAACCCTGACGCTAAACCTAACCCTAAACCAAATAACCCTAACCCTAACCCTAAACCAACTAGCCCTAACACTAACCATAAGCCTAACCTTTACCAAAATAACCCTAACCATAACCCTAACCCAACTAACCATAACCCTAACCCTAACCCTAACCCTAACCCTAACCCTACCCCAAATAACCCTAACCCTAACCCTAACCCTGACCCTAAACCTAAACCTAAACTAAATAACCTTAACCCTAACCCTAAACCAACTAGCCCTAACATTAACCATAAGCCTAACCTTTACCAAAATAACCCTAACCATAACCCAAACCCAACTAACCATAACCCTAACCCTAACCCTAACCCTAACCCAAACCCTAGCCCAAATAACCCTAACCCTAACCCTAACCCTGACCCTAAACCTAACCCTAAACCAAATAACCCTAACCCTAACCCTAAACCAACTAGCCCTAACACTAACCATAAGCCTAACCTTTACCAAAATAACCCTAACCATAACCCAAACCCAACTAACCCTAACCCTAACCCTAACCCTAACCCTAACCCTAACCCTACCCCAAATAACCCTAAACCTAACCCTAACCCTGACCCTAAACCTAACCCTAAACCAAATAACCCTAACCCTAACCCTAAACCAACTAGCCCTAACACTAACCCTAAGCCTAACCTTTACCAAAATAACCCTTACTATAACCCTAACCCAACTAACCCTAACCCTAACCCTAACCCTAACCCTAACCCTAGCCCAAATAACCCTAACCCTAACCCTAACCCTGACCCTAAACCTAACCCTAAACCAAATAACCCTAACCCTAACCCTAAACCAACTAGCCCTAACACTAACCATAAGCCTAACCTTTACCAAAATAACCCTAACCATTACCCAAACCCAACTAACCATAACCCTAACCCTAACCCTAACCCTAGCCCAAATAACCCTAACCCTAACCCTAACCCTGACCCTAAACCTAAACCTAAACCAAATAACCCTAACCCTAACCCTAAACCAACTAGCCCTAACACTAACCATAAGCCTAACCTTTACCAAAATAACCCTAACCATAACCCAAACCCAACTAACCCTAACCCTAACCCTAACCCTAACCCTAACCCTAGCCCAAATAACCCTAAACCCTAACCCTAACCCTGACCCTAAACCTAACCCAAACCAAATAACCCTAACCCTAACCCTAAACCAACTAGCCCTAACACTAACCCTAAGCCTAACCTTTACCAAAATAACCCTAACCATAACCCTAACCCAACTAACCCTAACCCTAACCCTAACCCTAACCCTAACCCTAACCCTAACCCTAACCCTAACCCTAACCCTAACCCTAACGCTAACCCTAACCCTAACCCTAACCCTAACCCTAACCCTAACCCTAGCCCAAATAACCCTAAACCTAACCCTAACCCTGACCCTAAACCTAACCCTAAACCAAATAACCCTAACCCTAACCCTAAACCAACTAGCCCTAACACTAACCCTAAGCCTAACCTTTACCAAAATAACCCTAACCATAACCCTAACCCAACTAACCATAACCCTAACCCTAACCCTAACCCTAACCCTAACCCTAACCCTAGCCCAAATAACCCTAACCCTAACCCTAACCCTGACCCTAAACCTAACCCTAAACCAAATAACCCTAACCCTAACCCTAAACCAACTAGCCCTAACACTAACCATAAGCCTAACCTTTACCAAAATAACCCTAACCATAACCCAAACCCAACTAACCATAACCCTAACCCTAACCCTAACCCTAACCCGAACCCTAGCCCAAATAACCCTAACCCTAACCCTAACCCTGACCCTAAACCTAACCCTAAACCAAATAACCCTAACCCTAACCCTAAACCAACTAGCCCTAACACTAACCATAAGCCTAACCTTTACCAAAATAACCCTAACCATAACCCTAACCCAACTAACCATAAACCTAACCCTAACCCGAACCCTAACCCAAACCCTAGACCAAATAACCCTAACCCTAACCCTAACCCTGACCCTAAACCTAAACCTAAACCAAATAACCCTAACCCTAACCCTAAACCAACTAGCCCTAACACTAACCATAAGCCTAACCTTTACCAAAATAACCCTAACCATAACCCAAACCCAACTAACCCTAACCCTAACCCTAACCCTAACCCTAACCCTAACCCTAACCCTAACCCTAACCCTAACCCTAACCCTAACCCTAACCCTACCCCAAATAACCCTAACCAAATAACCCTAACCCTGACCCTAAACCTAACCCTAAACCAAATAACCCTAACCCTAACCCTAAACCAACTAGCCCTAACACTAACCCTAAGCCTAACCTTTACCAAAATAACCCTAACTATAACCCTAACCCAACTAACCCTAACCCTAACCCTAACCCTAACCCTAACCCTAGCCCAAATAACCCTAACCCTAACCCTAACCCTGACCCTAAACCTAACCCTAAACCAAATAACCCTAACCCTAACCCTAAACCAACTAGCCCTAACACTAACCATAAGCTTAACCTTTACCAAAATAACCCTAACCATTACCCAAACCCAACTAACCATAACCCTAACCCTAACCCTAACCCTAACCCTAACCCTAGCCCTAACCCTAGCCCAAATAACCCTAACCCTAACCCTAACCCTGACCCTAAACCTAAACCTAAACCAAATAACCCTAACCCTAACCCTAAACCAACTAGCCCTAACACTAACCATAAGCCTAACCTTTACCAAAATAAACCTAACCATAACCCAAACCCAACTAACCATAACCCTAACCCTAACCCTAACCCTAACCCTAACCCTAACCCTAACCCTAACCCTAACCCTAACCCTAGCCCAAATAACCCTAACCCTAACCCTAACCCTGACCCTAAACCTAAACCTAAACCAAATAACCCTAACCCTAACCCTAAACCATCTAGCCCTAACACTAACCATAAGCCTAACCTTTACCAAAATAACCCTAACCATAACCCAAACCCAACTAACCCTAACCCTAACCCTAACCCTAACCCTAACCCGAACCCTAGCCCAAATAACCCTAACCCTAACCCTAACCCTGACGCTAAACCTAACCCTAAACCAAATAACCCTAACCCTAACCCTAAACCAACTAGCCCTAACACTAACCATAAGCCTAACCTTTACCAAAATAACCCTAACCATAACCCTAACCCAACTAACCATAACCCTAACCCTAACCCTAACCCTAACCCTACCCCAAATAACCCTAACCATAACCCTAACCCTGACCCTAAACCTAAACCTAAACTAAATAACCTTAACCCTAACCCTAAACCAACTAGCCCTAACACTAACCATAAGCCTAACCTTTACCAAAATAACCCTAACCATAACCCAAACCCAACTAACCATAACCCTAACCCTAACCCTAACCCTAACCCTAACCCTAGCCCAAATAACCCTAACCCTAACCCTAACCCTGACCCTAAACCTAACCCTAAACCAAATAACCCTAACCCTAACCCTAAACCAACTAGCCCTAACACTAACCATAAGCCTAACCTTTACCAAAATAACCCTAACCATAACCCTAACCCAACTAACCCTAACCCTAACCCTAACCCTAACCCTAACCCTAACCCTAACCCTAGCCAAAATAACCCTAACCCTAACCCTAACCCTGACCCTAAACCTAACCCTAAACCAAATAACCCTAACCCTAACCCTAAACCAACTAGCCCTAACACTAACCCTAAGCCTAACCTTTACCAAAATAACCCTAACTATAACCCTAACCCAACTAACCCTAACCCTAACCCTAACCCTAACCCTAACCCTAGCCCAAATAACCCTAACCCTAACCCTAACCCTGACCCTAAACCTAACCCTAAACCAAATAACCCTAACCCTAACCCTAAACCAACTAGCCCTAACACTAACCATAAGCCTAACCTTTACCAAAATAACCCTAACCATTACCCAAACCCAACTAACCATAACCCTAACCCTAACACTAACCCTAACCCTAACCCTAGCCCAAATAACCCTAACCCTAACCCTAACCCTGACCCTAAACCTAAACCTAAACCAAATAACCCTAACCCTAACCCTAAACCAACTAGCACTAACACTAACCATAAGCCTAACCTTTACCAAAATAACCCTAACCATAACCCAAACCCAACTAACCCTAACCCTAACCCTAACCCTAACCCTAACCCTAACCCTAGCCCAAATAACCCTAACCCTAACCCTAACCCTGACCCTAAACCTAAACCTAAACCAAATAACCCTAACCCTAACCCTAAACCAACTAGCCCTAACACTAACCATAAGCCTAACCTTTACCAAAATAACCCTAACCATAACCCTAACCCAACTAACCCTAACCCTAACCCTAACCCTAACCCTAACCCTAACCCTAGCCCAAATAACCCTAACCCTAACCCTAACACTGACCCTAAACCTAAACCTAAACCAAATAACCCTAACCCTAACCCTAAACCAACTAGCCCTAACACTAACCATAAGCCTAACCTTTACCAAAATAACCCTAACCATTACCCAAACCCAACTAACCATAACCCTAACCCTAACCCTAACCCTAACCCTAACCCTAACCCTAACCCTAGCCCAAATAACCCTAACCCTAACCCTAACCCTGACCCTAAACCTAACCCTAAACCAAATAACCCTAACCCTAACCCTAAACCAACTAGCCCTAACACTAACCATAAGCCTAACCTTTACCAAAATAACCCTAACCATAACCCAAACCCAACTAACCCTAACCCTAACCCTAACCCTAACCCTAACCCTAACCCTAACCCTAGCCCAAATAACCCTAACCCTAACCCTAACCCTGACCCTAAACCTAACCCTAAACCAAATAACCCTAACCCTAACCCTAAACCAACTAGCCCTAACACTAAACATAAGCCTAACCTTTACCAAAATAACCCTAACCATAACCCAAACCCAACTAACCATAACCCTAACCCTAACCCTAACCCTAACCCTAACCCTAACCCTAACCCTAACCCTAGCCCAAATTACCCTAAACCCTAACCCTAACCCTGACCCTAAACCTAACCCTAAACCAAATAACCCTAACCCTAACCCTAAACCAACTAGCCCTAACACTAACCATAAGCCTAACCTTTACCAAAATAACCCTAACCATAACCCTAACCCAACTAACCCTAACCCTAACCCTAACCCTAACCCTAACCCTAACCCTAGCCCAAATAACCCTAACCCTAACCCTAACCCTGACCCTAAACCTAACCCTAAACCAAATAACCCTAACCATAACCCTAAACCAACTAGCCCTAACACTAACCATAAGCCTAACCTTTACCAAAATAACCCTAACCATAACCCAAACCCAACTAACCATAACCCTAACCCTAACCCTAACCCTAACCCGAACCCTAGCCCAAATAACCCTAACCCTAACCCTAACCCTGACCCTAAACCTAACCCTAAACCAAATAACCCTAACCCTAACCCTAAACCAACTAGCCCTAACACTAACCATAAGCCTAACCTTTACCAAAATAACCCTAACCATAACCCTAACCCAACTAACCATAACCCTAACCCTAACCCTAACCCTAACCCTAACCCTAACCCTAACCCTAACCCTAGCCCAAATAACCCTAACCCTAACCCTAACCCTGACCCTAAACCTAAACCTAAACCAAATAACCCTAACCCTAACCCTAAACCAACTAGCCCTAACACTAACCATAAGCCTAACCTTTACCAAAATAACCCTAACCATAACCCTAACCCAACTAATCATAACCCTAACCCTAACCCTAACCCTAACCCTAGCCAAAATAACCCTAACCCTAACCCTAACCCTGACCCTAAACCTAACCCTAAACCAAATAACCCTAACCCTAACCCTAAACCAACTAGCCCTAACACTAACCATAAGCCTAACCTTTACCAAAATAACCCTAACCATAACCCAAACCCAACTAACCATAACCCTAACCCTAACCCTAACCCTAACCCAAACCCTAGCCCAAATAACCCTAACCCTAACCCTAACCCTGACCCTAAACCTAACCCTAAACCAAATAACCCTAACCCTAACCCTAAACCAACTAGCCCTAACACTAACCATAAGCCTAACCTTTACCAAAATAACCCTAACCATAACCCTAACCCAACTAACCCTAACCCTAACCCTAACCCTAACCCTAACCCTAACCCTAACCCTAACCCTAACCCTAACCCTAACCCTAGCCCAAATAACCCTAACCCTAACCCTAACCCTGACCCTAAACCTAACCCTAAACCAAATAACCCTAACCCTAACCCTAAATCAACTAGCCCTAACACTATCCCTAAGCCTAACCTTTACCAAAATAACCCTAACTATAACCCTAACCCAACTAACCCTAACCCTAACCCTAACCCTAACCCTAACCCTAGCCCAAATAACCCTAACCCTAACCCTAACCCTGACCCTAAACCTAACCCTAAACCAAATAACCCTAACCCTAACCCTAAACCAACTAGCCCTAACACTAACCATAAGCCTAACCTTTACCAAAATAACCCTAACCATAACCCTAACCCAACTAACCCTAACCCTAACCCTAACCCTAACCCTAACCCTAGCCCAAATAACCCTAACCATAACCCTAACCCTGACCCTAAACCTAAACCTAAACCAAATAACCCTAACCCTAACCCTAAACCAACTAGCCCTAACACTAACCATTAGCCTAACCTTTACCAAAATAACCCTAACCATTACCCAAACCCAACTAACCATAACCCTAACCCTAACCCTAACCCTAACCCTAACCCTAACCCTAACCCTAACCCTAACCCTAACCCTAGCCCAAATAACCCTAACCCTAACCCTAACCCTGACCCTAAACCTAATCCTAAACCAAATAACCCTAACCCTAACCCTAAACCAACTAGCCCTAACACTATCCCTAAGCCTAACCTTTACCAAAATAACCCTAACCATAACCCAAACCCAACTAACCATAACCCTAACCCTATCCCTAACCCTAACCCTAACCATAACCCTAACCCTAACCCTAACCCTAACCCTAACCCTAACCCTAACCCTAGCCCAAATAACCCTAAACCCTAACCCTAACCCTGACCCTAAACCTAACCGTAAACCAAATAACCCTAACCCTAACCCTAAACCAACTAGCCCTAACACTAACCATAAGCCTAACCTTTACCAAAATAACCCTAACCATAACCCTAACCCAACTAACCCTAACCCTAACCCTAACCCTAACCCTAACCCTAACCCTAGCCCAAATAACCCTAACCCTAACCCTAACCCTGACCCTAAACCTAACCCTAAACCAAATAACCCTAACCCTAACCCTAAACCAACTAGCCCTAACACTAACCATAAGCCTAACCTTTACCAAAATAACCCTAACCATAACCCAAACCCAACTAACCATAACCCTAACCCTAATCCTAACCCTAACCCGAACCCTAGCCCAAATAACCCTAACCCTAACCCTAACCCTGACCCTAAACCTAACCCTAAACCAAATAACCCTAACCCTAACCCTAAACCAACTAGCCCTAACACTAACCATAAGCCTAACCTTTACCAAAATAACCCTAACCATAACACTAACCCAACTAACCATAACCCTAACCCTAACCCTAACCCTAACCCTAGCCCAAATAACCCTAACCCTAACCCTAACCCTGACCCTAAACCTAACCCTAAACCAAATAACCCTAACCCTAACCCTAAACCAACTAGCCCTAACACTAACCATAAGCCTAACCTTTACCAAAATAACCCTAACCATAACCCAAACCCAACTAACCATAACCCTAACCCTAACCCTAACCCGAACCCTAACCCTAACCCTAACCCTAGCCCAAATAACCCTAACCCTAACCCTAACCCTGACCCTAAACCTAACCCTAAACCAAATAACCCTAACCCTAACCCTAAACCAACTAGCCCTAACACTAACCATAAGCCTAACCTTTACCAAAATAACCCTAACCATAACCCTAACCCAACTAACCAAAACCCTAACCCTAACCCTAACCCTAACCCTAACCCTAACCCTAACCCTAACCCAAATAACCCTAACCCTAACCCTAACCCTGACCCTAAACCTAACCCTAAACCAAATAACCCTAACCCTAACCCTAAACCAACTAGCCCTAACACTAACCATAAGCCTAACCTTTACCAAAATAACCCTAACCCTAACCCTAACCCTAACGCTAACCCTAACCCTAACCCTAACCCTAACCCTAACCCTAACCCTAACCCTAGCCCAAATAACCCTAAACCCTAACCCTAACCCTGACCCTAAACCTAACCCTAAACCAAATAACCCTAACCCTAACCCTAAACCAACTAGCCCTAACACTAACCCTAAGCCTAACCTTTACCAAAATAACCCTAACCATAACCCTAACCCAACTAACCCTAACCCTAACCCTAACCCTAACCCTAACCCTAACCCTAACCCTAACCCTAACCCTAACCCTAACCCTAACCCTAACCCTAACCCTAGCCCAAATAACCCTAAACCTAACCCTAACCCTGACCCTAACCCTAGCCCAAATAACCCTAAACCTAACCCTAACCCTGACCCTAAACCTAACCCTAAACCAAATAACCCTAACCCTAACCCTAAACCAACTAGCCCTAACACTAACCATAAGCCTAACCTTTACCAAAATAACCCTAACCCTAACCCTAACCCTAACCCTAACCCTAGCCCAAATAACCCTAAACCTAACCCTAACCCTGACCCTAAACCTAACCCTAAACCAAATAACCCTAACCCTAACCCTAAACCAACTAGCCCTAACACTAACCATAAGCCTAACCTTTACCAAAATAACCCTAACCATAACCCTAACCCAACTAACCATAACCCTAACCCTAACCCTAACCCTAACCCTAACCCTACCCCAAATAACCCTAACCCTAACCCTAACCCTGACCCTAAACCTAAACCTAAACTAAATAACCTTAACCCTAACCCTAAACCAACTAGCCCTAACATTAACCATAAGCCTAACCTTTACCAAAATAACCCTAACCATAACCCAAACCCAACTAACCATAACCCTAACCCTAACCCTAACCCTAACCCAAACCCTAGCCCAAATAACCCTAACCCTAACCCTAACCCTGACCCTAAACCTAACCCTAAACCAAATAACCCTAACCCTAACCCTAAACCAACTAGCCCTAACACTAACCATAAGCCTAACCTTTACCAAAATAACCCTAACCATAACCCAAACCCAACTAACCCTAACCCTAACCCTAACCCTAACCCTAACCCTAACCCTAACCCTACCCCAAATAACCCTAAACCTAACCCTAACCCTGACCCTAAACCTAACCCTAAACCAAATAACCCTAACCCTAACCCTAAACCAACTAGCCCTAACACTAACCCTAAGCCTAACCTTTACCAAAATAACCCTTACTATAACCCTAACCCAACTAACCCTAACCCTAACCCTAACCCTAACCCTAACCCTAGCCCAAATAACCCTAACCCTAACCCTAACCCTGACCCTAAACCTAACCCTAAACCAAATAACCCTAACCCTAACCCTAAACCAACTAGCCCTAACACTAACCATAAGCCTAACCTTTACCAAAATAACCCTAACCATTACCCAAACCCAACTAACCATAACCCTAACCCTAACCCTAACCCTAGCCCAAATAACCCTAACCCTAACCCTAACCCTGACCCTAAACCTAAACCTAAACCAAATAACCCTAACCCTAACCCTAAACCAACTAGCCCTAACACTAACCATAAGCCTAACCTTTACCAAAATAACCCTAACCATAACCCAAACCCAACTAACCCTAACCCTAACCCTAACCCTAACCCTAACCCTAGCCCAAATAACCCTAAACCCTAACCCTAACCCTGACCCTAAACCTAACCCTAAACCAAATAACCCTAACCCTAACCCTAAACCAACTAGCCCTAACACTAACCCTAAGCCTAACCTTTACCAAAATAACCCTAACCATAACCCTAACCCAACTAACCCTAACCCTAACCCTAACCCTAACCCTAACCCTAACCCTAACCCTAACCCTAACCCTAACCCTAACCCTAACCCTAACCCTAACCCTAACGCTAACCCTAACCCTAACCCTAACCCTAACCCTAACCCTAACCCTAGCCCAAATAACCCTAAACCTAACCCTAACCCTGACCCTAAACCTAACCCTAAACCAAATAACCCTAACCCTAACCCTAAACCAACTAGCCCTAACACTAACCATAAGCCTAACCTTTACCAAAATAACCCTAACCCTAACCCTAACCCTAACGCTAACCCTAACCCTAACCCTAACCCTAACCCTAACCCTAACCCTAACCCTAGCCCAAATAACCCTAAACCCTAACCCTAACCCTGACCCTAAACCTAACCCTAAACCAAATAACCCTAACCCTAACCCTAAACCAACTAGCCCTAACACTAACCCTAAGCCTAACCTTTACCAAAATAACCCTAACCATAACCCTAACCCAACTAACCCTAACCCTAACCCTAACCCTAACCCTAACCCTAACCCTAACCCTAACCCTAACCCTAACCCTAACCCTAACCCTAACCCTAACCCTAGCCCAAATAACCCTAAACCTAACCCTAACCCTGACCCTAAACCTAACCCTAAACCAAATAACCCTAACCCTAACCCTAAACCAACTAGCCCTAACACTAACCCTAAGCCTAACCTTTACCAAAATAACCCTAACCATAACCCTAACCCAACTAACCATAACCCTAACCCTAACCCTAACCCTAACCCTAACCCTAACCCTAGCCCAAATAACCCTAACCCTAACCCTAACCCTGACCCTAAACCTAACCCTAAACCAAATAACCCTAACCCTAACCCTAAACCAACTAGCCCTAACACTAACCATAAGCTTAACCTTTACCAAAATAACCCTAACCATTACCCAAACCCAACTAACCATAACCCTAACCCTAACCCTAACCCTAACCCTAACCCTAGCCCTAACCCTAGCCCAAATAACCCTAACCCTAACCCTAACCCTGACCCTAAACCTAAACCTAAACCAAATAACCCTAACCCTAACCCTAAACCAACTAGCCCTAACACTAACCATAAGCCTAACCTTTACCAAAATAAACCTAACCATAACCCAAACCCAACTAACCATAACCCTAACCCTAACCCTAACCCTAACCCTAACCCTAACCCTAACCCTAACCCTAACCCTAACCCTAACCCTAGCCCAAATAACCCTAACCCTAACCCTAACCCTGACCCTAAACCTAAACCTAAACCAAATAACCCTAACCCTAACCCTAAACCATCTAGCCCTAACACTAACCATAAGCCTAACCTTTACCAAAATAACCCTAACCATAACCCAAACCCAACTAACCATAACCCTAACCCTAACCCTAACCCTAACCCTAACCCTAGCCCAAATAACCCTAACCCTAACCCTAACCCTGACGCTAAACCTAACCCTAAACCAAATAACCCTAACCCTAACCCTAAACCAACTAGCCCTAACACTAACCATAAGCCTAACCTTTACCAAAATAACCCTAACCATAACCCTAACCCAACTAACCATAACCCTAACCCTAACCCTAACCCTAACCCTAACCCTACCCCAAATAACCCTAACCCTAACCCTAACCCTGACCCTAAACCTAAACCTAAACTAAATAACCTTAACCCTAACCCTAAACCAACTAGCCCTAACATTAACCATAAGCCTAACCTTTACCAAAATAACCCTAACCATAACCCAAACCCAACTAACCATAACCCTAACCCTAACCCTAACCCTAACCCAAACCCTAGCCCAAATAACCCTAACCCTAACCCTAACCCTGACCCTAAACCTAACCCTAAACCAAATAACCCTAACCCTAACCCTAAACCAACTAGCCCTAACACTAACCATAAGCCTAACCTTTACCAAAATAACCCTAACCATAACCCAAACCCAACTAACCCTAACCCTAACCCTAACCCTAACCCTAACCCTAACCCTAACCCTACCCCAAATAACCCTAAACCTAACCCTAACCCTGACCCTAAACCTAACCCTAAACCAAATAACCCTAACCCTAACCCTAAACCAACTAGCCCTAACACTAACCCTAAGCCTAACCTTTACCAAAATAACCCTTACTATAACCCTAACCCAACTAACCCTAACCCTAACCCTAACCCTAACCCTAACCCTAGCCCAAATAACCCTAACCCTAACCCTAACCCTGACCCTAAACCTAACCCTAAACCAAATAACCCTAACCCTAACCCTAAACCAACTAGCCCTAACACTAACCATAAGCCTAACCTTTACCAAAATAACCCTAACCATTACCCAAACCCAACTAACCATAACCCTAACCCTAACCCTAACCCTAGCCCAAATAACCCTAACCCTAACCCTAACCCTGACCCTAAACCTAAACCTAAACCAAATAACCCTAACCCTAACCCTAAACCAACTAGCCCTAACACTAACCATAAGCCTAACCTTTACCAAAATAACCCTAACCATAACCCAAACCCAACTAACCCTAACCCTAACCCTAACCCTAACCCTAACCCTAGCCCAAATAACCCTAAACCCTAACCCTAACCCTGACCCTAAACCTAACCCTAAACCAAATAACCCTAACCCTAACCCTAAACCAACTAGCCCTAACACTAACCCTAAGCCTAACCTTTACCAAAATAACCCTAACCATAACCCTAACCCAACTAACCCTAACCCTAACCCTAACCCTAACCCTAACCCTAACCCTAACCCTAACCCTAACCCTAACCCTAACCCTAACCCTAACCCTAACCCTAACGCTAACCCTAACCCTAACCCTAACCCTAACCCTAACCCTAACCCTAGCCCAAATAACCCTAAACCTAACCCTAACCCTGACCCTAAACCTAACCCTAAACCAAATAACCCTAACCCTAACCCTAAACCAACTAGCCCTAACACTAACCCTAAGCCTAACCTTTACCAAAATAACCCTAACCATAACCCTAACCCAACTAACCATAACCCTAACCCTAACCCTAACCCTAACCCTAACCCTAACCCTAGCCCAAATAACCCTAACCCTAACCCTAACCCTGACCCTAAACCTAACCCTAAACCAAATAACCCTAACCCTAACCCTAAACCAACTAGCCCTAACACTAACCATAAGCCTAACCTTTACCAAAATAACCCTAACCATAACCCAAACCCAACTAACCATAACCCTAACCCTAACCCTAACCCTAACCCGAACCCTAGCCCAAATAACCCTAACCCTAACCCTAACCCTGACCCTAAACCTAACCCTAAACCAAATAACCCTAACCCTAACCCTAAACCAACTAGCCCTAACACTAACCATAAGCCTAACCTTTACCAAAATAACCCTAACCATAACCCTAACCCAACTAACCATAAACCTAACCCTAACCCGAACCCTAACCCAAACCCTAGACCAAATAACCCTAACCCTAACCCTAACCCTGACCCTAAACCTAAACCTAAACCAAATAACCCTAACCCTAACCCTAAACCAACTAGCCCTAACACTAACCATAAGCCTAACCTTTACCAAAATAACCCTAACCATAACCCAAACCCAACTAACCCTAACCCTAACCCTAACCCTAACCCTAACCCTAACCCTAACCCTAACCCTAACCCTAACCCTAACCCTAACCCTACCCCAAATAACCCTAACCAAATAACCCTAACCCTGACCCTAAACCTAACCCTAAACCAAATAACCCTAACCCTAACCCTAAACCAACTAGCCCTAACACTAACCCTAAGCCTAACCTTTACCAAAATAACCCTAACTATAACCCTAACCCAACTAACCCTAACCCTAACCCTAACCCTAACCCTAACCCTAGCCCAAATAACCCTAACCCTAACCCTAACCCTGACCCTAAACCTAACCCTAAACCAAATAACCCTAACCCTAACCCTAAACCAACTAGCCCTAACACTAACCATAAGCTTAACCTTTACCAAAATAACCCTAACCATTACCCAAACCCAACTAACCATAACCCTAACCCTAACCCTAACCCTAACCCTAACCCTAGCCCTAACCCTAGCCCAAATAACCCTAACCCTAACCCTAACCCTGACCCTAAACCTAAACCTAAACCAAATAACCCTAACCCTAACCCTAAACCAACTAGCCCTAACACTAACCATAAGCCTAACCTTTACCAAAATAAACCTAACCATAACCCAAACCCAACTAACCATAACCCTAACCCTAACCCTAACCCTAACCCTAACCCTAACCCTAACCCTAACCCTAACCCTAGCCCAAATAACCCTAACCCTAACCCTAACCCTGACCCTAAACCTAAACCTAAACCAAATAACCCTAACCCTAACCCTAAACCATCTAGCCCTAACACTAACCATAAGCCTAACCTTTACCAAAATAACCCTAACCATAACCCAAACCCAACTAACCATAACCCTAACCCTAACCCTAACCCTAACCCTAACCCTAGCCCAAATAACCCTAACCCTAACCCTAACCCTGACGCTAAACCTAACCCTAAACCAAATAACCCTAACCCTAACCCTAAACCAACTAGCCCTAACACTAACCATAAGCCTAACCTTTACCAAAATAACCCTAACCATAACCCTAACCCAACTAACCATAACCCTAACCCTAACCCTAACCCTAACCCTAACCCTACCCCAAATAACCCTAACCCTAACCCTAACCCTGACCCTAAACCTAAACCTAAACTAAATAACCTTAACCCTAACCCTAAACCAACTAGCCCTAACATTAACCATAAGCCTAACCTTTACCAAAATAACCCTAACCATAACCCAAACCCAACTAACCATAACCCTAACCCTAACCCTAACCCTAACCCAAACCCTAGCCCAAATAACCCTAACCCTAACCCTAACCCTGACCCTAAACCTAACCCTAAACCAAATAACCCTAACCCTAACCCTAAACCAACTAGCCCTAACACTAACCATAAGCCTAACCTTTACCAAAATAACCCTAACCATAACCCAAACCCAACTAACCCTAACCCTAACCCTAACCCTAACCCTAACCCTAACCCTAACCCTACCCCAAATAACCCTAAACCTAACCCTAACCCTGACCCTAAACCTAACCCTAAACCAAATAACCCTAACCCTAACCCTAAACCAACTAGCCCTAACACTAACCCTAAGCCTAACCTTTACCAAAATAACCCTTACTATAACCCTAACCCAACTAACCCTAACCCTAACCCTAACCCTAACCCTAACCCTAGCCCAAATAACCCTAACCCTAACCCTAACCCTGACCCTAAACCTAACCCTAAACCAAATAACCCTAACCCTAACCCTAAACCAACTAGCCCTAACACTAACCATAAGCCTAACCTTTACCAAAATAACCCTAACCATTACCCAAACCCAACTAACCATAACCCTAACCCTAACCCTAACCCTAGCCCAAATAACCCTAACCCTAACCCTAACCCTGACCCTAAACCTAAACCTAAACCAAATAACCCTAACCCTAACCCTAAACCAACTAGCCCTAACACTAACCATAAGCCTAACCTTTACCAAAATAACCCTAACCATAACCCAAACCCAACTAACCCTAACCCTAACCCTAACCCTAACCCTAACCCTAACCCTAACCCTAACCCTAACCCTAACCCTAACCCTAACCCTAACCCTAACCCTAGCCCAAATAACCCTAAACACTAACCCTAACCCTGACCCTAAACCTAACCCTAAACCAAATAACCCTAACCCTAACCCTAAACCAACTAGCCCTAACACTAACCATAAGCCTAACCTTTACCAAAATAACCCTAACCATAGCCTAACCCAACTAACCCTAACCCTAACCCTAACCCTAACCCTAACCCTAGCCCAAATAACCCTAACCCTAACCCTAACCCTGACCCTAAACCTAAACCTAAACCAAATAACCCTAACCCTAACCCTAAACCAACTAGCCCTAACACTAACCATAAGCCTAACCTTTACCAAAAAAACCGTAACCATAACCCAAACCCAACTAACCATAACCCTAACCCTAACCCTAACCCTAACCCGAACCCTAGCCCAAATAACCCTAACCCTAACCCTAACCCTGACGCTAAACCTAACCCTAAACCAAATAACCCTAACCCTAACCCTAAACCAACTAGCCCTAACACTAACCATAAGCCTAACCTTTACCAAAATAACCCTAACCATAACCCTAACCCAACTAACCCTAACCCTAACCCTAACCCTAACCCTAACCCTAACCCTAGCCCAAATAACCCTAACCCTAACCCTAACCCTGACCCTAAACCTAAACCTAAACCAAATAACCCTAACCCTAACCCTAAACCAACTAGCCCTAACACTAACCATAAGCCTAACCTTTACCAAAATAACCCTAACCATTACCCAAACCCAACTAACCATAACCCTAACCCTAACCCTAACCCTAACCCTAACCCTAGCCCAAATAACCCTAACCCTAACCCTAACCCTGACCCTAAACCTAACCCTAAACCAAATAACCCTAACCCTAACCCTAAACCAACTAGCCCTAACACTAACCATAAGCCTAACCTTTACCAAAATAACCCTAACCATAACCCAAACCCAACTAACCATAACCCTAACCCTAACCCTAACCCTAACCCTAACCCTAACCCTAACCCTAACCCTAGCCCAAATAACCCTAACCCTAACCCTAACCCTGACCCTAAACCTAACCCTAAACCAAATAACCCTAACCCTAACCCTAAACCAACTAGCCCTAACACTAACCATAAGCCTAACCTTTACCAAAATAACCCTAACCATAACCCAAACCCAACTAACCATAACCCTAACCCTAACCCTAACCCTAACCCTAACCCTAACCCTAACCCTAACCCTAACCCTAGCCCAAATTACCCTAAACCCTAACCCTAACCCTGACCCTAAACCTAACCCTAAACCAAATAACCCTAACCCTAACCCTAAACCAACTAGCCCTAACACTAACCATAAGCCTAACCTTTACCAAAATAACCCTAACCATAACCCTAACCCAACTAACCCTAACCCTAACCCTAACCCTAACCCTAACCCTAGCCCAAATAACCCTAACCCTAACCCTAACCCTGACCCTAAACCTAACCCTAAACCAAATAACCCTAACCCTAACCCTAAACCAACTAGCCCTAACACTAACCATAAGCCTAACCTTTACCAAAATAACCCTAACCATAACCCAAACCCAACTAACCATAATCCTAACCCTAACCCTAACCCTAACCCGAACCCTAGCCCAAATAACCCTAACCCTAACCCTAACCCTGACCCTAAACCTAACCCTAAACCAAATAACCCTAACCCTAACCCTAAACCAACTAGCCCTAACACTAACCATAAGCCTAACCTTTACCAAAATAACCCTAACCATAACCCTAACCCAACTAACCATAACCCTAACCCTAACCCTAACCCTAACCCTAACCCTAATCCTAACCCTAGCCCAAATAACCCTAACCCTAACCCTAACCCTGACCTTAAACCTAAACCTAAACCAAATAACCCTAACCCTAACCCTAAACCAACTAGCCCTAACACTAACCATAAGCCTAACCTTTACCAAAATAACCCTAACCATAACCCTAACCCAACTAATCATAACCCTAACCCTAACCCTAACCCTAACCCTAACCCTAGCCAAAATAACCCTAACCCTAACCCTAACCCTGACCCTAAACCTAACCCTAAACCAAATAACCCTAACCCTAACCCTAAACCAACTAGCCCTAACACTAACCATAAGCCTAACCTTTACCAAAATAACCCTAACCATAACCCAAACCCAACTAACCATAACCCTAACCCTAACCCTAACCCTAACCCAAACCCTAGCCCAAATAACCCTAACCCTAACCCTAACCCTGACCCTAAACCTAACCCTAAACCAAATAACCCTAACCCTAACCCTAAACCAACTAGCCCTAACACTAACCATAAGCCTAACCTTTACCAAAATAACCCTAACCATAACCCTAACCCAACTAACCCTAACCCTAACCCTAACCCTAACCCTAACCCTAACCCTAACCCTAACCCTAACCCTAACCCTAACCCTAGCCCAAATAACCCTAACCCTAACCCTAACCCTGACCCTAAACCTAACCCTAAACCAAATAACCCTAACCCTAACCCTAAACCAACTAGCCCTAACACTAACCATAAGCCTAACCTTTACCAAAATAACCCTAACCATAACCCAAACCCAACTAACCATAACCATAACCCTAACCCTAACCATAACCCGAACCCTAACCCTAGCCCAAATAACCCTAACCCTAACCCTAACCCTGACCCTAAACCTAACCCTAAACCAAATAACCCTAACCCTAACCCTAAACCAACTAGCCCTAACACTAACCATAAGCCTAACCTTTACCAAAATAACCCTAACCATAACCCTAACCCAACTAACCAAAACCCTAACCCTAACCCTAACCCTAACCCTAACCCTAACCCTAACCCTAACCCAAATAACCCTAACCCTAACCCTAACCCTGACCCTAAACCTAACCCTAAACCAAATAACCCTAACCCTAACCCTAAACCAACTAGCCCTAACACTAACCATAAGCCTAACCTTTACCAAAATAACCCTAACCCTAACCCTAACCCTAACGCTAACCCTAACCCTAACCCTAACCCTAACCCTAACCCTAACCCTAACCCTAGCCCAAATAACCCTAAACCCTAACCCTAACCCTGACCCTAAACCTAACCCTAAACCAAATAACCCTAACCCTAACCCTAAACCAACTAGCCCTAACACTAACCCTAAGCCTAACCTTTACCAAAATAACCCTAACCATAACCCTAACCCAACTAACCCTAACCCTAACCCTAACCCTAACCCTAACCCTAACCCTAACCCTAACCCTAACCCTAACCCTAACCCTAGCCCAAATAACCCTAAACCTAACCCTAACCCTGACCCTAAACCTAACCCTAAACCAAATAACCCTAACCCTAACCCTAAACCAACTAGCCCTAACACTAACCCTAAGCCTAACCTTTACCAAAATAACCCTAACCATAACCCTAACCCAACTAACCATAACCCTAACCCTAACCCTAACCCTAACCCTAACCCTAACCCTAGCCCAAATAACCCTAACCCTAACCCTAACCCTGACCCTAAACCTAACCCTAAACCAAATAACCCTAACCCTAACCCTAAACCAACTAGCCCTAACACTAACCATAAGCCTAACCTTTACCAAAATAACCCTAACCATAACCCAAACCCAACTAACCATAACCCTAACCCTAACCCTAACCCTAACCCGAACCCTAGCCCAAATAACCCTAACCCTAACCCTAACCCTGACCCTAAACCTAACCCTAAACCAAATAACCCTAACCCTAACCCTAAACCAACTAGCCCTAACACTAACCATAAGCCTAACCTTTACCAAAATAACCCTAACCATAACCCTAACCCAACTAACCATAAACCTATCCCTAACCCTAACCCTAACCCAAACCCTAGCCCAAATAACCCTAACCCTAACCCTAACCCTGACCCTAAACCTAACCCTAAACCAAATAACCCTAACCCTAACCCTAAACCAACTAGCCCTAACACTAACCATAAGCCTAACCTTTACCAAAATAACCCTAACCATAACCCAAACCCAACTAACCCTAACCCTAACCCTAACCCTAACCCTAACCCTAACCCTAACCCTAACCCTAACCCTAACCCTACCCCAAATAACCCTAACCAAATAACCCTAACCCTGACCCTAAACCTAACCCTAAACCAAATAACCCTAACCCTAACCCTAAACCAACTAGCCCTAACACTAACCCTAAGCCTAACCTTTACCAAAATAACCCTAACTATAACCCTAACCCAACTAACCCTAACCCTAACCCTAACCCTAACCCTAACCCTAGCCCAAATAACCCTAACCCTAACCCTAACCCTGACCCTAAACCTAACCCTAAACCAAATAACCCTAACCCTAACCCTAAACCAACTAGCCCTAACACTAACCATAAGCTTAACCTTTACCAAAATAACCCTAACCATTACCCAAACCCAACTAACCATAACCCTAACCCTAACCCTAACCCTAACCCTAACCCTAGCCCTAACCCTAGCCCAAATAACCCTAACCCTAACACTAACCCTGACCCTAAACCTAAACCTAAACCAAATAACCCTAACCCTAACCCTAAACCAACTAGCCCTAACACTAACCATAAGCCTAACCTTTACCAAAATAAACCTAACCATAACCCAAACCCAACTAACCATAACCCTAACCCTAACCCTAACCCTAACCCTAACCCTAACCCTAACCCTAACCCTAACCCTAGCCCAAATAACCCTAACCCTAACCCTAACCCTGACCCTAAACCTAAACCTAAACCAAATAACCCTAACCCTAACCCTAAACCATCTAGCCCTAACACTAACCATAAGCCTAACCTTTACCAAAATAACCCTAACCATAACCCAAACCCAACTAACCATAACCCTAACCCTAACCCTAACCCTAACCCGAACCCTAGCCCAAATAACCCTAACCCTAACCCTAACCCTGACGCTAAACCTAACCCTAAACCAAATAACCCTAACCCTAACCCTAAACCAACTAGCCCTAACACTAACCATAAGCCTAACCTTTACCAAAATAACCCTAACCATAACCCTAACCCAACTAACCATAACCCTAACCCTAACCCTAACCCTAATCCTAACCCTAGCCCAAATAACCCTAACCCTAACCCTAACCCTGACCCTAAACCTAAACCTAAACTAAATAACCTTAACCCTAACCCTAAACCAACTAGCCCTAACATTAACCATAAGCCTAACCTTTACCAAAATAACCCTAACCATAACCCAAACCCAACTAACCATAACCCTAACCCTAACCCTAACCCTAACCCAAACCCTAGCCCAAATAACCCTAACCCTAACCCTAACCCTGACCCTAAACCTAAACCTAAACCAAATAACCCTAACCCTAACCCTAAACCAACTAGCCCTAACACTAACCATAAGCCTAACCTTTACCAAAATAACCCTAACCATAACCCAAACCCAACTAACCCTAACCCTAACCCTAACCCTAACCCTAACCCTAACCCTAACCCTACCCCAAATAACCCTAAACCTAACCCTAACCCTGACCCTAAACCTAACCCTAAACCAAATAACCCTAACCCTAACCCTAAACCAACTAGCCCTAACACTAACCCTAAGCCTAACCTTTACCAAAATAACCCTTACTATAACCCTAACCCAACTAACCCTAACCCTAACCCTAACCCTAACCCTAACCCTAGCCCAAATAACCCTAACCCTAACCCTAACCCTGACCCTAAACCTAACCCTAAACCAAATAACCCTAACCCTAACCCTAAACCAACTAGCCCTAACACTAACCATAAGCCTAACCTTTACCAAAATAACCCTAACCATTACCCAAACCCAACTAACCATAACCCTAACCCTAACCCTAACCCTAGCCCAAATAACCCTAACCCTAACCCTAACCCTGACCCTAAACCTAAACCTAAACCAAATAACCCTAACCCTAACCCTAAACCAACTAGCCCTAACACTAACCATAAGCCTAACCTTTACCAAAATAACCCTAACCATAACCCTAACCCAACTAACCCTAACCCTAACCCTAACCCTAACCCTAACCCTAACCCTAGCCCAAATAACCCTAACCCTAACCCTAACCCTGACCCTAAACCTAAACCTAAACCAAATAACCCTAACCCTAACCCTAAACCAACTAGCCCTAACACTAACCATAAGCCTAACCTTTACCAAAATAACCCTAACCATTACCCAAACCCAACTAACCATAACCCTAACCCTAACCCTAACCCTAACCCTAACCCTAGCCCAAATAACCCTAACCCTAACCCTAACCCTGACCCTAAACCTAACCCTAAACCAAATAACCCTAACCCTAACCCTAAACCAACTAGCCCTAACACTAACCATAAGCCTAACCTTTACCAAAATAACCCTAACCATAACCCAAACCCAACTAACCATAACCCTAACCCTAACCCTAACCCTAACCCTAACCCTAACCCTAACCCTAACCCTAGCCCAAATAACCCTAACCCTAACCCTAACCCTGACCCTAAACCTAACCCTAAACCAAATAACCCTAACCCTAACCCTAAACCAACTAGCCCTAACACTAACCATAAGCCTAACCTTTACCAAAATAACCCTAACCATAACCCAAACCCAACTAACCATAACCCTAACCCTAACCCTAACCCTAACCCTAACCCTAACCCTAACCCTAACCCTAACCCTAACCCTAGCCCAAATTACCCTAAACCCTAACCCTAACCCTGACCCTAAACCTAAACCTAAACCAAATAACCCTAACCCTAACCCTAAACCAACTAGCCCTAACACTAACCATAAGCCTAACCTTTACCAAAATAACCCTAACCATAACCCTAACCCACCTAATCATAACCCTAACCCTAACCCTAACCCTAACCCTAACCCTAGCCAAAATAACCCTAACCCTAACCCTAACCCTGACCCTAAACCTAACCCTAAACCAAATAACCCTAACCCTAACCCTAAACCAACTAGCCCTAACACTAACCATAAGCCTAACCTTTACCAAAATAACCCTAACCATAACCCAAACCCAACTAACCATAACCCTAACCCTAACCCTAACCCTAACCCTAACCCTAACCCTAACCCTAACCCTAACCCTAACCCTAACCCTAACCCTAACCCTAACCCTAACCCTAACCCTAACCCTAACCCTAACCCTAACCCTAACCCTAACCCTAACCCTAACCCTAACCCTAACCCTAACCCTAACCCTAACCCTAACCCTAACCCTAACCCTAACCCTAACCCTAACCCTAGCCCAAATAACCCTAACCCTAACCCTAACCCTGACCCTAAACCTAACCCTAAACCAAATAACCCTAACCCTAACCCTAAATCAACTAGCCCTAACACTATCCCTAAGCCTAACCTTTACCAAAATAACCCTAACTATAACCCTAACCCAACTAACCCTAACCCTAACCCTAACCCTAACCCTAACCCTAGCCCAAATAACCCTAACCCTAACCCTAACCCTGACCCTAAACCTAACCCTAAACCAAATAACCCTAACCCTAACCCTAAACCAACTAGCCCTAACACTAACCATAAGCCTAACCTTTACCAAAATAACCCTAACCATAACCCAAACCCAACTAACCATAACCATAACCCTAACCCTAACCATAACCCGAACCCTAACCCTAGCCCAAATAACCCTAACCCTAACCCTAACCCTGACCCTAAACCTAACCCTAAACCAAATAACCCTAACCCTAACCCTAAACCAACTAGCCCTAACACTAACCATAAGCCTAACCTTTACCAAAATAACCCTAACCATAACCCTAACCCAACTAACCATAACCCTAACCCTAACCCTAACCCTAGCCCAAATAACCCTAACCCTAACCCTAACCCTGACCCTAAACCTAAACCTAAACCAAATAACCCTAACCCTAACCCTAAACCAACTAGCCCTAACACTAACCATAAGCCTAACCTTTACCAAAATAACCCTAACCATTACCCAAACCCAACTAACCATAACCCTAACCCTAACCCTAACCCTAACCCTAACCCTAACCCTAACCCTAGCCCAAATAACCCTAACCCTAACCCTAACTCTGACCCTAAACCTAATCCTAAACCAAATAACCGTAACCCTAACCCTAAACCAACTAGCCCTAACACTAACCATAAGCCTAACCTTTACCAAAATAACCCTAACCATAACCCTAACCCAACTAACCCTAACCCTAACCCTAACCCTAACCCTAACCCTAGCCCAAATAACCCTAACCCTAACCCTAACCCTGACCCTAAACCTAACCCTAAACCAAATAACCCTAACCCTAACCCTAAACCAACTAGCCCTAACACTAACCATAAGCCTAACCTTTACCAAAATAACCCTAACCATAACCCAAACCCAACTAACCATAACCCTAACCCTAACCCTAACCCTAACCCGAACCCTAGCCCAAATAACCCTAACCCTAACCCTAACCCTGACCCTAAACCTAACCCTAAACCAAATAACCCTAACCCTAACCCTAAACCAACTAGCCCTAACACTAACCATAAGCCTAACCTTTACCAAAATAACCCTAACCATAACCCAAACCCAACTAACCATAACCCTAACCCTAACCCTAACCCTAACCCTAACCCTAGCCCAAATAACCCTAACCCTAACCCTAACCCTGACCCTAAACCTAACCCTAAACCAAATAACCCTAACCCTAACCCTAAACCAACTAGCCCTAACACTAACCATAAGCCTAACCTTTACCAAAATAACCCTAACCATTACCCAAACCCAACTAACCATAACCCTAACCCTAACCCTAACCCTAGCCCAAATAACCCTAACCCTAACCCTAACCCTGACCCTAAACCTAAACCTAAACCAAATAACCCTAACCCTAACCCTAAACCAACTAGCCCTAACACTAACCATAAGCCTAACCTTTACCAAAATAACCCTAACCATAACCCTAACCCAACTAACCCTAACCCTAACCCTAACCCTAACCCTAACCCTAACCCTAACCCTAACCCTAACCCTAACCCTAGCCCAAATAACCCTAACCCTAACCCTAACCCTGACCCTAAACCTAACCCTAAACCAAATAACCCTAACCCTAACCCTAAACCAACTAGCCCTAACACTAACCATAAGCCTAACCTTTACCAAAATAACCCTAACCATAACCCAAACCCAACTAACCATAACCCTAACCCTAACCCTAACCCTAACCCTAACCCTAACCCTAACCCTAACCCTAGCCCAAATAACCCTAACCCTAACCCTAACCCTGACCCTAAACCTAACCCTAAACCAAATAACCCTAACCCTAACCCTAAACCAACTAGCCCTAACACTAACCATAAGCCTAACCTTTACCAAAATAACCCTAACCATAACCCAAACCCAACTAACCATAACCCTAACCCTAACCCTAACCCTAACCCTAACCCTAACCCTAACCCTAACCCTAACCCTAACCCTAGCCCAAATTACCCTAAACCCTAACCCTAACCCTGACCCTAAACCTAAACCTAAACCAAATAACCCTAACCCTAACCCTAAACCAACTAGCCCTAACACTAACCATAAGCCTAACCTTTACCAAAATAACCCTAACCATAACCCTAACCCACCTAATCATAACCCTAACCCTAACCCTAACCCTAACCCTAACCCTAGCCAAAATAACCCTAACCCTAACCCTAACCCTGACCCTAAACCTAACCCTAAACCAAATAACCCTAACCCTAACCCTAAACCAACTAGCCCTAACACTAACCATAAGCCTAACCTTTACCAAAATAACCCTAACCATAACCCAAACCCAACTAACCATAACCCTAACCCTAACCCTAACCCTAACCCTAACCCTAACCCTAACCCTAACCCTAACCCTAACCCTAACCCTAACCCTAACCCTAACCCTAACCCTAACCCTAACCCTAACCCTAACCCTAACCCTAACCCTAACCCTAACCCTAACCCTAACCCTAACCCTAACCCTAACCCTAACCCTAACCCTAACCCTAACCCTAACCCTAACCCTAACCCTAGCCCAAATAACCCTAACCCTAACCCTAACCCTGACCCTAAACCTAACCCTAAACCAAATAACCCTAACCCTAACCCTAAATCAACTAGCCCTAACACTATCCCTAAGCCTAACCTTTACCAAAATAACCCTAACTATAACCCTAACCCAACTAACCCTAACCCTAACCCTAACCCTAACCCTAACCCTAGCCCAAATAACCCTAACCCTAACCCTAACCCTGACCCTAAACCTAACCCTAAACCAAATAACCCTAACCCTAACCCTAAACCAACTAGCCCTAACACTAACCATAAGCCTAACCTTTACCAAAATAACCCTAACCATAACCCAAACCCAACTAACCATAACCATAACCCTAACCCTAACCATAACCCGAACCCTAACCCTAGCCCAAATAACCCTAACCCTAACCCTAACCCTGACCCTAAACCTAACCCTAAACCAAATAACCCTAACCCTAACCCTAAACCAACTAGCCCTAACACTAACCATAAGCCTAACCTTTACCAAAATAACCCTAACCATAACCCTAACCCAACTAACCATAACCCTAACCCTAACCCTAACCCTAGCCCAAATAACCCTAACCCTAACCCTAACCCTGACCCTAAACCTAAACCTAAACCAAATAACCCTAACCCTAACCCTAAACCAACTAGCCCTAACACTAACCATAAGCCTAACCTTTACCAAAATAACCCTAACCATTACCCAAACCCAACTAACCATAACCCTAACCCTAACCCTAACCCTAACCCTAACCCTAACCCTAACCCTAGCCCAAATAACCCTAACCCTAACCCTAACTCTGACCCTAAACCTAATCCTAAACCAAATAACCGTAACCCTAACCCTAAACCAACTAGCCCTAACACTAACCATAAGCCTAACCTTTACCAAAATAACCCTAACCATAACCCTAACCCAACTAACCCTAACCCTAACCCTAACCCTAACCCTAACCCTAGCCCAAATAACCCTAACCCTAACCCTAACCCTGACCCTAAACCTAACCCTAAACCAAATAACCCTAACCCTAACCCTAAACCAACTAGCCCTAACACTAACCATAAGCCTAACCTTTACCAAAATAACCCTAACCATAACCCAAACCCAACTAACCATAACCCTAACCCTAACCCTAACCCTAACCCGAACCCTAGCCCAAATAACCCTAACCCTAACCCTAACCCTGACCCTAAACCTAACCCTAAACCAAATAACCCTAACCCTAACCCTAAACCAACTAGCCCTAACACTAACCATAAGCCTAACCTTTACCAAAATAACCCTAACCATAACCCAAACCCAACTAACCATAACCCTAACCCTAACCCTAACCCTAACCCTAACCCTAGCCCAAATAACCCTAACCCTAACCCTAACCCTGACCCTAAACCTAACCCTAAACCAAATAACCCTAACCCTAACCCTAAACCAACTAGCCCTAACACTAACCATAAGCCTAACCTTTACCAAAATAACCCTAACCATAACCCAAACCCAACTAACCATAACCCTAACCCTAACCCTAACCCTAACCCGAACCCTAGCCCAAATAACCCTAACCCTAACCCTAACCCTGACCCTAAACCTAAACCTAAACCAAATAACCCTAACCCTAACCCTAAACCAACTAGCCCTAACACTAACCATAAGCCTAACCTTTACCAAAATAAC
Source organism: Sturnus vulgaris (assembly GCF_052056855.1). Taxonomy (NCBI): domain Eukaryota; kingdom Metazoa; phylum Chordata; class Aves; order Passeriformes; family Sturnidae; genus Sturnus; species Sturnus vulgaris. Next base: position 132,499 of record NW_028276341.1, read on the forward strand.
CCTAACCATTACCCAAACCCAACTAACCATAACCCTAACCCTAACCCTAACCCTAACCCTAACCCTAACCCTAACCCTAGCCCAAATAACCCTAACCCTAACCCTAACTCTGACCCTAAACCTAATCCTAAACCAAATAACCGTAACCCTAACCCTAAACCAACTAGCCCTAACACTAACCATAAGCCTAACCTTTACCAAAATAACCCTAACCATAACCCTAACCCAACTAACCCTAACCCTAACCCTAACCCTAACCCTAACCCTAGCCCAAATAACCCTAACCCTAACCCTAACCCTGACCCTAAACCTAACCCTAAACCAAATAACCCTAACCCTAACCCTAAACCAACTAGCCCTAACACTAACCATAAGCCTAACCTTTACCAAAATAACCCTAACCATAACCCAAACCCAACTAACCATAACCCTAACCCTAACCCTAACCCTAACCCGAACCCTAGCCCAAATAACCCTAACCCTAACCCTAACCCTGACCCTAAACCTAACCCTAAACCAAATAACCCTAACCCTAACCCTAAACCAACTAGCCCTAACACTAACCATAAGCCTAACCTTTACCAAAATAACCCTAACCATAACCCTAACCCAACTAACCATAACCCTAACCCTAACCCTAACCCTAACCCTAATCCTAACCCTAGCCCAAATAACCCTAACCCTAACCCTAACCCTGACCCTAAACCTAAACCTAAACCAAATAACCCTAACCCTAACCCTAAACCAACTAGCCCTAACACTAACCATAAGCCTAACCTTTACCAAAATAACCCTAACCATAACCCTAACCCACCTAATCATAACCCTAACCCTAACCCTAACCCTAACCCTAACCCTAGCCAAAATAACCCTAACCCTAACCCTAACCCTGACCCTAAACCTAACCCTAAACCAAATAACCCTAACCCTAACCCTAAACCAACTAGCCCTAACACTAACCATAAGCCTAACCTTTACCAAAATAACCCTAACCATAACCCAAACCCAACTAACCATAACCCTAACCCTAACCCTAACCCTAACCCAAACCCTAGCCCAAATAACCCTAACCCTAACCCTAACCCTGACCCTAAACCTAACCCTAAACCAAATAACCCTAACCCTAACCCTAAACCAACTAGCCCTAACACTAACCATAAGCCTAACCTTTACCAAAATAACCCTAACCATAACCCTAACCCAACTAACCCTAACCCTAACCCTAACCCTAACCCTAACCCTAACCCTAACCCTAACCCTAACCCTAACCCTAGCCCAAATAACCTTAACCCTAACCCTAACCCTGACCCTAAACCTAACCCTAAACCAAATAACCCTAACCCTAACCCTAAATCAACTAGCCCTAACACTATCCCTAAGCCTAACCTTTACCAAAATAACCCTAACTATAACCCTAACCCAACTAACCCTAACCCTAACCCTAACCCTAACCCTAACCCTAACCCTAACCCTAACCCTAACCCTAACCCTAACCCTAACCCTAACCCTAACCCTAACCCTAACCCTAACCCTAACCCTGACCCTAAACCTAAACCTAAACCAAATAACCCTAACCCTAACCCTAAACCAACTAGCCCTAACACTAACCATAAGCCTAACCTTTACCAAAATAACCCTAACCATAACCCTAACCCAACTAACCCTAACCCTAACCCTAACCCTAACCCTAACCCTAGCCCAAATAACCCTAACCCTAACCCTAACCCTGACCCTAAACCTAACCCTAAACCAAATAACCCTAACCCTAACCCTAAACCAACTAGCCCTAACACTAACCATAAGCCTAACCTTTACCAAAATAACCCTAACCATAACCCAAACCCAACTAACCATAACCCTAACCCTAACCCTAACCCTAACCCGAACCCTAGCCCAAATAACCCTAACCCTAACCCTAACCCTGACCCTAAACCTAACCCTAAACCAAATAACCCTAACCCTAACCCTAAACCAACTAGCCCTAACACTAACCATAAGCCTAACCTTTACCAAAATAACCCTAACCATAACCCTAACCCAACTAACCATAACCCTAACCCTAACCCTAACCCTAACCCTAATCCTAACCCTAGCCCAAATAACCCTAACCCTAACCCTAACCCTGACCCTAAACCTAAACCTAAACCAAATAACCCTAACCCTAACCCTAAACCAACTAGCCCTAACACTAACCATAAGCCTAACCTTTACCAAAATAACCCTAACCATAACCCTAACCCACCTAATCATAACCCTAACCCTAACCCTAACCCTAACCCTAACCCTAACCCTAGCCAAAATAACCCTAACCCTAACCCTAACCCTGACCCTAAACCTAACCCTAAACCAAATAACCCTAACCCTAACCCTAAACCAACTAGCCCTAACACTAACCATAAGCCTAACCTTTACCAAAATAACCCTAACCATAACCCAAACCCAACTAACCATAACCCTAACCCTAACCCTAACCCAAACCCTAGCCCAAATAACCCTAACCCTAACCCTAACCCTGACCCTAAACCTAACCCTAAACCAAATAACCCTAACCCTAACCCTAAACCAACTAGCCCTAACACTAACCATAAGCCTAACCTTTACCAAAATAACCCTAACCATAACCCTAACCCAACTAACCCTAACCCTAACCCTAACCCTAACCCTAACCCTAACCCTAACCCTAACCCTAACCCTAACCCTAGCCCAAATAACCCTAACCCTAACCCTAACCCTGACCCTAAACCTAACCCTAAACCAAATAACCCTAACCCTAACCCTAAATCAACTAGCCCTAACACTATCCCTAAGCCTAACCTTTACCAAAATAACCCTAACTATAACCCTAACCCAACTAACCCTAACCCTAACCCTAACCCTAACCCTAACCCTAACCCTAACCCTAACCCTAACCCTAACCCTGACCCTAAACCTAAACCTAAACCAAATAACCCTAACCCTAACCCTAAACCAACTAGCCCTAACACTAACCATAAGCCTAACCTTTACCAAAATAACCCTAACCATAACCCTAACCCAACTAACCCTAACCCTAACCCTAACCCTAACCCTAACCCTAACCCTAACCCTAGCCCAAATAACCCTAACCCTAACCCTAACCCTGACCCTAAACCTAAACCTAAACCAAATAACCCTAACCCTAACCCTAAACCAACTAGCCCTAACACTAACCATAAGCCTAACCTTTACCAAAATAACCCTAACCATTACCCAAACCCAACTAACCATAACCCTAACCCTAACCCTAACCCTAACCCTAACCCTAGCCCAAATAACCCTAACCCTAACCCTAACCCTGACCCTAAACCTAACCCTAAACCAAATAACCCTAACCCTAACCCTAAACCAACTAGCCCTAACACTAACCATAAGCCTAACCTTTACCAAAATAACCCTAACCATAACCCAAACCCAACTAACCATAACCCTAACCCTAACCCTAACCCTAACCCTAACCCTAACCCTAACCCTAGCCCAAATAACCCTAACCCTAACCCTAACCCTGACCCTAAACCTAACCCTAAACCAAATAACCCTAACCCTAACCCTAAACCAACTAGCCCTAACACTAACCATAAGCCTAACCTTTACCAAAATAACCCTAACCATAACCCAAACCCAACTAACCATAACCCTAACCCTAACCCTAACCCTAACCCTAACCCTAACCCTAACCCTAACCCTAACCCTAGCCCAAATTACCCTAAACCCTAACCCTAACCCTGACCCTAAACCTAACCCTAAACCAAATAACCCTAACCCTAACCCTAAACCAACTAGCCCTAACACTAACCATAAGCCTAACCTTTACCAAAATAACCCTAACCATAACCCTAACCCAACTAACCCTAACCCTAACCCTAACCCTAGCCCAAATAACCCTAACCCTAACCCTAACCCTGACCCTAAACCTAACCCTAAACCAAATAACCCTAACCCTAACCCTAAACCAACTAGCCCTAACACTAACCATAAGCCTAACCTTTACCAAAATAACCCTAACCATAACCCAAACCCAACTAACCATAACCCTAACCCTAACCCTAACCCTAACCCTAACCCTAACCCTAACCCTAACCCTAACCCTAACCCTAACCCTAACCCTAACCCTAGCCCAAATTACCCTAAACCCTAACCCTAACCCTGACCCTAAACCTAACCCTAAACCAAATAACCCTAACCCTAACCCTAAACCAACTAGCCCTAACACTAACCATAAGCCTAACCTTTACCAAAATAACCCTAACCATAACCCAAACCCAACTAACCATAATCCTAACCCTAACCCTAACCCTAACCCGAACCCTAGCCCAAATAACCCTAACCCTAACCCTAACCCTGACCCTAAACCTAACCCTAAACCAAATAACCCTAACCCTAACCCTAAACCAACTAGCCCTAACACTAACCATAAGCCTAACCTTTACCAAAATAACCCTAACCATAACCCTAACCCAACTAACCATAACCCTAACCCTAACCCTAACCCTAACCCTAACCCTAACCCTAATCCTAACCCTAGCCCAAATAACCCTAACCCTAACCCTAACCCTGACCCTAAACCTAAACCTAAACCAAATAACCCTAACCCTAACCCTAAACCAACTAGCCCTAACACTAACCATAAGCCTAACCTTTACCAAAATAACCCTAACCATAACCCTAACCCAACTAATCATAACCCTAACCCTAACCCTAACCCTAACCCTAACCCTAGCCAAAATAACCCTAACCCTAACCCTAACCCTGACCCTAAACCTAACCCTAAACCAAATAACCCTAACCCTAACCCTAAACCAACTAGCCCTAACACTAACCATAAGCCTAACCTTTACCAAAATAACCCTAACCATAACCCAAACCCAACTAACCATAACCCTAACCCTAACCCTAACCCTAACCCAAACCCTAGCCCAAATAACCCTAACCCTAACCCTAACCCTGACCCTAAACCTAACCCTAAACCAAATAACCCTAACCCTAACCCTAAACCAACTAGCCCTAACACTAACCATAAGCCTAACCTTTACCAAAATAACCCTAACCATAACCCTAACCCAACTAACCCTAACCCTAACCCTAACCCTAACCCTAACCCTAACCCTAACCCTAACCCTAACCCTAACCCTAGCCCAAATAACCCTAACCCTAACCCTAACCCTGACCCTAAACCTAACCCTAAACCAAATAACCCTAACCCTAACCCTAAATCAACTAGCCCTAACACTATCCCTAAGCCTAACCTTTACCAAAATAACCCTAACTATAACCCTAACCCAACTAACCCTAACCCTAACCCTAACCCTAACCCTAACCCTAGCCCAAATAACCCTAACCCTAACCCTAACCCTGACCCTAAACCTAACCCTAAACCAAATAACCCTAACCCTAACCCTAAACCAACTAGCCCTAACACTAACCATAAGCCTAACCTTTACCAAAATAACCCTAACCATAACCCAAACCCAACTAACCATAACCATAACCCTAACCCTAACCATAACCCGAACCCTAACCCTAGCCCAAATAACCCTAACCCTAACCCTAACCCTGACCCTAAACCTAACCCTAAACCAAATAACCCTAACCCTAACCCTAAACCAACTAGCCCTAACACTAACCATAAGCCTAACCTTTACCAAAATAACCCTAACCATAACCCTAACCCAACTAACCATAACCCTAACCCTAACCCTAACCCTAACCCTAACCCTAGCCCAAATAACCCTAACCCTAACCCTAACCCTGACCCTAAACCTAACCCTAAACCAAATAACCCTAACCCTAACCCTAAACCAACTAGCCCTAACACTAACCATAAGCCTAACCTTTACCAAAATAACCCTAACCATAACCCAAACCCAACTAACCATAACCCTAACCCTAACCCTAACCCTAACCCTAACCCTAACCCTAACCCTAGCCCAAATAACCCTAACCCTAACCCTAACCCTGACCCTAAACCTAACCCTAAACCAAATAACCCTAACCCTAACCCTAAACCAACTAGCCCTAACACTAACCATAAGCCTAACCTTTACCAAAATAACCCTAACCATAACCCAAACCCAACTAACCATAACCCTAACCCTAACCCTAACCCTAACCCTAACCCTAACCCTAACCCTAACCCTAACCCTAGCCCAAATAACCCTAAACCCTAACCCTAACCCTGACCCTAAACCTAACCCTAAACCAAAGAACCCTAACCCTAACCCTAAACCAACTAGCCCTAACACTAACCATAAGCCTAACCTTTACCAAAATAACCCTAACCATAACCCTAACCCAACTAACCCTAACCCTAACCCTAACCCTAACCCTAACCCTAGCCCAAATAACCCTAACCCTAACCCTAACCCTGACCCTAAACCTAACCCTAAACCAAATAACCCTAACCCTAACCCTAAACCAACTAGCCCTAACACTAACCATAAGCCTAACCTTTACCAAAATAACCCTAACCATAACCCAAACCCAACTAACCATAACCCTAACCCTAACCCTAACCCTAACCCGAACCCTAGCCCAAATAACCCTAACCCTAACCCTAACCCTGACCCTAAACCTAACCCTAAACCAAATAACCCTAACCCTAACCCTAAACCAACTAGCCCTAACACTAACCATAAGCCTAACCTTTACCAAAATAACCCTAACCATAACCCAAACCCAACTAACCATAATCCTAACCCTAACCCTAACCCTAACCCGAACCCTAGCCCAAATAACCCTAACCCTATCCCTAAATCAACTAGCCCTAACACTATCCCTAAGCCTGACCTTTACCAAAATAACCCTAACTATAAGCCTAACCCAACTAACCCTAACCCTAACCCTAACCCTAACCCTAACCCTAGCCCAAATAACCCTAACCCTAACCCTAACCCTGACCCTAAACCTAACCCTAAACCAAATAACCCTAACCCTAACCCTAAACCAACTAGCCCTAACACTAACCATAAGCCTAACCTTTACCAAAATAACCCTAACCATAACCCAAACCCAACTAACCATAACCATAACCCTAACCCTAAACATAACCCGAACCCTAACCCTAGCCCAAATAACCCTAACCCTAACCCTAACCCTGACCCTAAACCTAACCCTAAACCAAATAACCCTAACCCTAACCCTAAACCAACTAGCCCTAACACTAACCATAAGCCTAACCTTTACCAAAATAACCCTAACCATAACCCTAACCCAACTAACCATAACCCTAACCCTAACCCTAACCCTAGCCCAAATAACCCTAACCCTAACCCTAACCCTGACCCTAAACCTAAACCTAAACCAAATAACCCTAACCCTAACCCTAAACCAACTAGCCCTAACACTAACCATAAGCCTAACCTTTACCAAAATAACCCTAACCATTACCCAAACCCAACTAACCATAACCCTAACCCTAACCCTAACCCTAACCCTAACCCTAACCCTAACCCTAGCCCAAATAACCCTAACCCTAACCCTAACCCTGACCCTAAACCTAACCCTAAACCAAATAACCCTAACCCTAACCCTAAACCAACTAGCCCTAACACTAACCATAAGCCTAACCTTTACCAAAATAACCCTAACCATAACCCAAACCCAACTAACCATAACCCTAACCCTAACCCTAACCCTAACCCTAACCCTAGCCCAAATAACCCTAACCCTAACCCTAACCCTGACCCTAAACCTAACCCTAAACCAAATAACCCTAACCCTAACCCTAAACCAACTAGCCCTAACACTAACCATAAGCCTAACCTTTACCAAAATAACCCTAACCATAACCCAAACCCAACTAACCATAACCCTAACCCTAACCCTAACCCTAACCCTAACCCTAACCCTAACCCTAACCCTAACCCTAGCCCAAATAACCCTAAACCCTAACCCTAACCCTGACCCTAAACCTAACCCTAAACCAAATAACCCTAACCCTAACCCTAAACCAACTAGCCCTAACACTAACCATAAGCCTAACCTTTACCAAAATAACCCTAACCATAACCCTAACCCAACTAACCCTAACCCTAACCCTAACCCTAACCCTAACCCTAGCCCAAATAACCCTAACCCTAACCCTAACCCTGACCCTAAACCTAACCCTAAACCAAATAACCCTAACCCTAACCCTAAACCAACTAGCCCTAACACTAACCATAAGCCTAACCTTTACCAAAATAACCCTAACCATAACCCAAACCCAACTAACCATAACCCTAACCCTAACCCTAACCCTAACCCGAACCCTAGCCCAAATAACCCTAACCCTAACCCTAACCCTGACCCTAAACCTAACCCTAAACCAAATAACCCTAACCCTAACCCTAAACCAACTAGCCCTAACACTAACCATAAGCCTAACCTTTACCAAAATAACCCTAACCATAACCCTAACCCAACTAACCATAACCCTAACCCTAACCCTAACCCTAACCCTAACCCTAACCCTAACCCTAGCCCAAATAACCCTAACCCTAACCCTAACCCTGACCCTAAACCTAAACCTAAACCAAATAACCCTAACCCTAACCCTAAACCAACTAGCCCTAACACTAACCCTAAGCCTAACCTTTACCAAAATAACCCTAACCATAACCCTAACCCAACTAATCATAACCCTAACCCTAACCCTAACCCTAACCCTAACCCTAGCCAAAATAACCCTAACCCTAACCCTAACCCTGACCCTAAACCTAACCCTAAACCAAATAACCCTAACCCTAACCCTAAACCAACTAGCCCTAACACTAACCATAAGCCTAACCTTTACCAAAATAACCCTAACCATAACCCAAACCCAACTAACCATAACCCTAACCCTAACCCTAACCCTAACCCAAACCCTAGCCCAAATAACCCTAACCCTAACCCTAACCCTGACCCTAAACCTAACCCTAAACCAAATAACCCTAACCCTAACCCTAAACCAACTAGCCCTAACACTAACCATAAGCCTAACCTTTACCAAAATAACCCTAACCATAACCCTAACCCAACTAACCCTAACCCTAACCCTAACCCTAACCCTAACCCTAACCCTAACCCTAACCCTAACCCTAACCCTAGCCCAAATAACCCTAACCCTAACCCTAACCCTGACCCTAAACCTAACCCTAAACCAAATAACCCTAACCCTAACCCTAAATCAACTAGCCCTAACACTATCCCTAAGCCTAACCTTTACCAAAATAACCCTAACTATAACCCTAACCCAACTAACCCTAACCCTAACCCTAACCCTAATCCTAACCCTAGCCCAAATAACCCTAACCCTAACCCTAACCCTGACCCTAAACCTAAACCTAAACCAAATAACCCTAACCCTAACCCTAAACCAACTAGCCCTAACACTAACCATAAGCCTAACCTTTACCAAAATAACCCTAACCATAACCCTAACCCAACTAATCATAACCCTAACCCTAACCCTAACCCTAACCCTAACCCTAGCCAAAATAACCCTAACCCTAACCCTAACCCTGACCCTAAACCTAACCCTAAACCAAATAACCCTAACCCTAACCCTAAACCAACTAGCCCTAACACTAACCATAAGCCTAACCTTTACCAAAATAACCCTAACCATAACCCAAACCCAACTAACCATAACCCTAACCCTAACCCTAACCCTAACCCAAACCCTAGCCCAAATAACCCTAACCCTAACCCTAACCCTGACCCTAAACCTAACCCTAAACCAAATAACCCTAACCCTAACCCTAAACCAACTAGCCCTAACACTAACCATAAGCCTAACCTTTACCAAAATAACCCTAACCATAACCCTAACCCAACTAACCCTAACCCTAACCCTAACCCTAACCCTAACCCTAACCCTAACCCTAACCCTAACCCTAACCCTAGCCCAAATAACCCTAACCCTAACCCTAACCCTGACCCTAAACCTAACCCTAAACCAAATAACCCTAACCCTAACCCTAAATCAACTAGCCCTAACACTATCCCTAAGCCTAACCTTTACCAAAATAACCCTAACTATAACCCTAACCCAACTAACCCTAACCCTAACCCTAACCCTAACCCTAACCCTAGCCCAAATAACCCTAACCCTAACCCTAACCCTGACCCTAAACCTAACCCTAAACCAAATAACCCTAACCCTAACCCTAAACCAACTAGCCCTAACACTAACCATAAGCCTAACCTTTACCAAAATAACCCTAACCATAACCCAAACCCAACTAACCATAACCATAACCCTAACCCTAACCATAACCCGAACCCTAACCCTAGCCCAAATAACCCTAACCCTAACCCTAACCCTGACCCTAAACCTAACCCTAAACCAAATAACCCTAACCCTAACCCTAAACCAACTAGCCCTAACACTAACCATAAGCCTAACCTTTACCAAAATAACCCTAACCATAACCCTAACCCAACTAACCATAACCCTAACCCTAACCCTAACCCTAGCCCAAATAACCCTAACCCTAACCCTAACCCTGACCCTAAACCTAAACCTAAACCAAATAACCCTAACCCTAACCCTAAACCAACTAGCACTAACACTAACCATAAGCCTAACCTTTACCAAAATAACCCTAACCATTACCCAAACCCAACTAACCATAACCCTAACCCTAACCCTAACCCTAACCCTAACCCTAACCCTAACCCTAACCCTAACCCTAGCCCAAATAACCCTAACCCTAACCCTAACCCTGACCCTAAACCTAACCCTAAACCAAATAACCCTAACCCTAACCCTAAACCAACTAGCCCTAACACTAACCATAAGCCTAACCTTTACCAAAATAACCCTAACCATAACCCAAACCCAACTAACCATAACCCTAACCCTAACCCTAACCCTAACCCTAACCCTAACCCTAACCCTAACCCTAACCCTAACCCTAGCCCAAATAACCCTAAACCCTAACCCTAACCCTGACCCTAAACCTAACCCTAAACCAAATAACCCTAACCCTAACCCTAAACCAACTAGCCCTAACACTAACCATAAGCCTAACCTTTACCAAAATAACCCTAACCATAACCCTAACCCAACTAACCCTAACCCTAACCCTAACCCTAACCCTAACCCTAGCCCAAATAACCCTAACCCTAACCCTAACCCTGACCCTAAACCTAACCCTAAACCAAATAACCCTAACCCTAACCCTAAACCAACTAGCCCTAACACTAACCATAAGCCTAACCTTTACCAAAATAACCCTAACCATAACCCAAACCCAACTAACCATAACCCTAACCCTAACCCTAACCCTAACCCTAACCCGAACCCTAGCCCAAATAACCCTAACCCTAACCCTAACCCTGACCCTAAACCTAACCCTAAACCAAATAACCCTAACCCTAACCCTAAACCAACTAGCCCTAACACTAACCATAAGCCTAACCTTTACCAAAATAACCCTAACCATAACCCAAACCCAACTAACCATAATCCTAACCCTAACCCTAACCCTAACCCGAACCCTAGCCCAAATAACCCTAACCCTAACCCTAAATCAACTAGCCCTAACACTATCCCTAAGCCTAACCTTTACCAAAATAACCCTAACTATAACCCTAACCCAACTAACCCTAACCCTAACCCTAACCCTAACCCTAACCCTAGCCCAAATAACCCTAACCCTAACCCTAACCCTGACCCTAAACCTAACCCTAAACCAAATAACCCTAACCCTAACCCTAAACCAACTAGCCCTAACACTAACCATAAGCCTAACCTTTACCAAAATAACCCTAACCATAACCCAAACCCAACTAACCATAACCATAACCCTAACCCTAACCATAACCCGAACCCTAACCCTAGCCCAAATAACCCTAACCCTAACCCTAACCCTGACCCTAAACCTAACCCTAAACCAAATAACCCTAACCCTAACCCTAAACCAACTAGCCCTAACACTAACCATAAGCCTAACCTTTACCAAAATAACCCTAACCATAACCCTAACCCAACTAACCATAACCCTAACCCTAACCCTAACCCTAGCCCAAATAACCCTAACCCTAACCCTAACCCTGACCCTAAACCTAAACCTAAACCAAATAACCCAAACCCTAACCCTAAACCAACTAGCCCTAACACTAACCATAAGCCTAACCTTTACCAAAATAACCCTAACCATTACCCAAACCCAACTAACCATAACCCTAACCCTAACCCTAACCCTAACCCTAACCCTAACCCTAACCCTAGCCCAAATAACCCTAACCCTAACCCTAACCCTGACCCTAAACCTAACCCTAAACCAAATAACCCTAACCCTAACCCTAAACCAACTAGCCCTAACACTAACCATAAGCCTAACCTTTACCAAAATAACCCTAACCATAACCCAAACCCAACTAACCATAACCCTAACCCTAACCCTAACCCTAACCCTAGCCCAAATAACCCTAACCCTAACCCTAACCCTGACCCTAAACCTAACCCTAAACCAAATAACCCTAACCCTAACCCTAAACCAACTAGCCCTAACACTAACCATAAGCCTAACCTTTACCAAAATAACCCTAACCATAACCCAAACCCAACTAACCATAACCCTAACCCTAACCCTAACCCTAACCCTAACCCTAACCCTAACCCTAACCCTAACCCTAGCCCAAATAACCCTAAACCCTAACCCTAACCCTGACCCTAAACCTAACCCTAAACCAAATAACCCTAACCCTAACCCTAAACCAACTAGCCCTAACACTAACCATAAGCCTAACCTTTACCAAAATAACCCTAACCATAACCCTAACCCAACTAACCCTAACCCTAACCCTAACCCTAACCCTAACCCTAGCCCAAATAACCCTAACCCTAACCCTAACCCTGACCCTAAACCTAACCCTAAACCAAATAACCCTAACCCTAACCCTAAACCAACTAGCCCTAACACTAACCATAAGCCTAACCTTTACCAAAATAACCCTAACCATAACCCAAACCCAACTAACCATAACCCTAACCCTAACCCTAACCCTAACCCGAACCCTAGCCCAAATAACCCTAACCCTAACCCTAACCCTGACCCTAAACCTAACCCTAAACCAAATAACCCTAACCCTAACCCTAAACCAACTAGCCCTAACACTAACCATAAGCCTAACCTTTACCAAAATAACCCTAACCATAACCCTAACCCAACTAACCATAACCCAAACCCTAACCCTAACCCTAACCCTAACCCTAATCCTAACCCTAGCCCAAATAACCCTAACCCTAACCCTAACCCTGACCCTAAACCTAAACCTAAACCAAATAACCCTAACCCTAACCCTAAACCAACTAGCCCTAACACTAACCATAAGCCTAACCTTTACCAAAATAACCCTAACCATAACCCTAACCCACCTAATCATAACCCTAACCCTAACCCTAACCCTAACCCTAACCCTAGCCAAAATAACCCTAACCCTAACCCTAACCCTGACCCTAAACCTAACCCTAAACCAAATAACCCTAACCCTAACCCTAAACCAACTAGCCCTAACACTAACCATAAGCCTAACCTTTACCAAAATAACCCTAACCATAACCCAAACCCAACTAACCATAACCCTAACCCTAACCCTAACCCTAACCCAAACCCTAGCCCAAATAACCCTAACCCTAACCCTAACCCTGACCCTAAACCTAACCCTAAACCAAATAACCCTAACCCTAACCCTAAACCAACTAGCCCTAACACTAACCATAAGCCTAACCTTTACCAAAATAACCCTAACCATAACCCTAACCCAACTAACCCTAACCCTAACCCTAACCCTAACCCTAACCCTAACCCTAACCCTAACCCTAACCCTAACCCTAGCCCAAATAACCCTAACCCTAACCCTAACCCTGACCCTAAACCTAACCCTAAACCAAATAACCCTAACCCTAACCCTAAATCAACTAGCCCTAACACTATCCCTAAGCCTAACCTTTACCAAAATAACCCTAACTATAACCCTAACCCAACTAACCCTAACCCTAACCCTAACCCTAATCCTAACCCTAGCCCAAATAACCCTAACCCTAACCCTAACCCTGACCCTAAACCTAAACCTAAACCAAATAACCCTAACCCTAACCCTAAACCAACTAGCCCTAACACTAACCATAAGCCTAACCTTTACCAAAATAACCCTAACCATAACCCTAACCCAACTAATCATAACCCTAACCCTAACCCTAACCCTAACCCTAACCCTAGCCAAAATAACCCTAACCCTAACCCTAACCCTGACCCTAAACCTAACCCTAAACCAAATAACCCTAACCCTAACCCTAAACCAACTAGCCCTAACACTAACCATAAGCCTAACCTTTACCAAAATAACCCTAACCATAACCCAAACCCAACTAACCATAACCCTAACCCTAACCCTAACCCTAACCCAAACCCTAGCCCAAATAACCCTAACCCTAACCCTGACCCTAAACCTAACCCTAAACCAAATAACCCTAACCCTAACCCTAAACCAACTAGCCCTAACACTAACCATAAGCCTAACCTTTACCAAAATAACCCTAACCATAACCCTAACCCAACTAACCCTAACCCTAACCCTAACCCTAACCCTAACCCTAACCCTAACCCTAACCCTAACCCTAACCCTAGCCCAAATAACCCTAACCCTAACCCTAACCCTGACCCTAAACCTAACCCTAAACCAAATAACCCTAACCCTAACCCTAAATCAACTAGCCCTAACACTATCCCTAAGCCTAACCTTTACCAAAATAACCCTAACTATAACCCTAACCCAACTAACCCTAACCCTAACCCTAACCCTAACCCTAACCCTAGCCCAAATAACCCTAACCCTAACCCTAACCCTGACCCTAAACCTAACCCTAAACCAAATAACCCTAACCCTAACCCTAAACCAACTAGCCCTAACACTAACCATAAGCCTAACCTTTACCAAAATAACCCTAACCATAACCCAAACCCAACTAACCATAACCATAACCCTAACCCTAACCATAACCCGAACCCTAACCCTAGCCCAAATAACCCTAACCCTAACCCTAACCCTGACCCTAAACCTAACCCTAAACCAAATAACCCTAACCCTAACCCTAAACCAACTAGCCCTAACACTAACCATAAGCCTAACCTTTACCAAAATAACCCTAACCATAACCCTAACCCAACTAACCATAACCCTAACCCTAACCCTAACCCTAGCCCAAATAACCCTAACCCTAACCCTAACCCTGACCCTAAACCTAAACCTAAACCAAATAACCCTAACCCTAACCCTAAACCAACTAGCACTAACACTAACCATAAGCCTAACCTTTACCAAAATAACCCTAACCATTACCCAAACCCAACTAACCATAACCCTAACCCTAACCCTAACCCTAACCCTAACCCTAACCCTAACCCTAACCCTAGCCCAAATAACCCTAACCCTAACCCTAACCCTGACCCTAAACCTAACCCTAAACCAAATAACCCTAACCCTAACCCTAAACCAACTAGCCCTAACACTAACCATAAGCCTAACCTTTACCAAAATAACCCTAACCATAACCCAAACCCAACTAACCATAACCCTAACCCTAACCCTAACCCTAACCCTAACCCTAACCCTAACCCTAGCCCAAATAACCCTAACCCTAACCCTAACCCTGACCCTAAACCTAACCCTAAACCAAATAACCCTAACCCTAACCCTAAACCAACTAGCCCTAACACTAACCATAAGCCTAACCTTTACCAAAATAACCCTAACCATAACCCAAACCCAACTAACCATAACCCTAACCCTAACCCTAACCCTAACCCTAACCCTAACCCTAACCCTAACCCTAACCCTAACCCTAGCCCAAATAACCCTAAACCCTAACCCTAACCCTGACCCTAAACCTAACCCTAAACCAAATAACCCTAACCCTAACCCTAAACCAACTAGCCCTAACACTAACCATAAGCCTAACCTTTACCAAAATAACCCTAACCATAACCCTAACCCAACTAACCATAACCCTAACCCTAACCCTAACCCTAACCCTAACCCTAACCCTAACCCTAACCCTAGCCCAAATAATCCTAACCCTAACCCTAACCCTAACCCTAACCCTAACCCTAACCCTAACCCTAGCCCAAATAACCCTAAACACTAACCCTAACCCTGACCCTAAACCTAACCCTAAACCAAATAACCCTAACCCTAACCCTAAACCAACTAGCCCTAACACTAACCATAAGCCTAACCTTTACCAAAATAACCCTAACCATAACCCTAACCCAACTAACCCTAACCCTAACCCTAACCCTAACCCTAACCCTAGCCCAAATAACCCTAACCCTAACCCTAACCCTGACCCTAAACCTAACCCTAAACCAAATAACCCTAACCCTAACCCTAAACCAACTAGCCCTAACACTAACCATAAGCCTAACCTTTACCAAAATAACCCTAACCATAACCCAAACCCAACTAACCCTAACCCTAACCCTAACCCTAACCCTAACCCGAACCCTAGCCCAAATAACCCTAACCCTAACCCTAACCCTGACCCTAAACCTAAACCTAAACCAAATAACCCTAACCCTAACCCTAAACCAACTAGCCCTAACACTAACCATAAGCCTAACCTTTACCAAAATAACCCTAACCATAACCCTAACCCACCTAATCATAACCCTAACCCTAACCCTAACCCTAACCCTAACCCTAGCCAAAATAACCCTAACCCTAACCCTAACCCTGACCCTAAACCTAACCCTAAACCAAATAACCCTAACCCTAACCCTAAACCAACTAGCCCTAACACTAACCATAAGCCTAACCTTTACCAAAATAACCCTAACCATAACCCAAACCCAACTAACCATAACCCTAACCCTAACCCTAACCCTAACCCAAACCCTAGCCCAAATAACCCTAACCCTAACCCTAACCCTGACCCTAAACCTAACCCTAAACCAAATAACCCTAACCCTAACCCTAAACCAACTAGCCCTAACACTAACCATAAGCCTAACCTTTACCAAAATAACCCTAACCATAACCCTAACCCAACTAACCCTAACCCTAACCCTAACCCTAACCCTAACCCTAACCCTAACCCTAACCCTAACCCTAACCCTAACCCTAGCCCAAATAACCCTAACCCTAACCCTAACCCTGACCCTAAACCTAACCCTAAACCAAATAACCCTAACCCTAACCCTAAACCAACTAGCC
Organism: Sturnus vulgaris; assembly: GCF_052056855.1. Lineage (NCBI taxonomy): Eukaryota > Metazoa > Chordata > Aves > Passeriformes > Sturnidae > Sturnus > Sturnus vulgaris. The sequence goes on from NW_028276341.1 coordinate 149,698, forward strand.
CTAACACTAACCATAAGCCTAACCTTTACCAAAATAACCCTAACCATAACCCAAACCCAACTAACCATAACCCTAACCCTAACCCTAACCCTAACCCTAACCCTAACCCTAACCCTAACCCTAACCCTAGCCCAAATAACCCTAACCCTAACCCTAACCCTGACCCTAAACCTAACCCTAAACCAAATAACCCTAACCCTAACCCTAAATCAACTAGCCCTAACACTATCCCTAAGCCTAACCTTTACCAAAATAACCCTAACTATAACCCTAACCCAACTAACCCTAACCCTAACCCTAACCCTAACCCTAACCCTAGCCCAAATAACCCTAACCCTAACCCTAACCCTGACCCTAAACCTAACCCTAAACCAAATAACCCTAACCCTAACCCTAAACCAACTAGCCCTAACACTAACCATAAGCCTAACCTTTACCAAAATAACCCTAACCATAACCCAAACCCAACTAACCATAACCATAACCCTAACCCTAACCATAACCCGAACCCTAACCCTAGCCCAAATAACCCTAACCCTAACCCTAACCCTGACCCTAAACCTAACCCTAACCCTAACCCTAAATCTAACCCTAACCCTAACCCAAATAACCCTAAACCCTAACCCTAACCCTGACCCTAAACCTAACCGTAAACCAAATAACCCTAACCCTAACCCTAAACCAACTAGCCCTAACACTAACCATAAGCCTAACCTTTACCAAAATAACCCTAACCATAACCCTAACCCAACTAACCCTAACCCTAACCCTAACCCTAACCCTAACCCTAACCCTAGCCCAAATAACCCTAACCCTAACCCTAACCCTGACCCTAAACCTAACCCTAAACCAAATAACCCTAACCCTAACCCTAAACCAACTAGCCCTAACACTAACCATAAGCCTAACCTTTACCAAAATAACCCTAACCATAACCCAAACCCAACTAACCATAACCCTAACCCTAACCCTAACCCTAACCCGAACCCTAGCCCAAATAACCCTAACCCTAACCCTAACCCTGACCCTAAACCTAACCCTAAACCAAATAACCCTAACCCTAACCCTAACCCTGACCCTAAACCTAACCCTAAACCAAATAACCCTAACCCTAACCCTAAACCAACTAGCCCTAACACTAACCATAAGCCTAACCTTTACCAAAATAACCCTAACCATAACCCTAACCCAACTAACCCTAACCCTAACCCTAACCCTAAACCAACTAGCCCTAACACTAACCATAAGCCTAACCTTTACCAAAATAACCCTAACCATAACCCAAACCCAACTAACCATAACCCTAACCCTAACCCTAACCCTAACCCTAACCCGAACCCTAGCCCAAATAACCCTAACCCTAACCCTAACCCTGACCCTAAACCTAACCCTAAACCAAATAACCCTAACCCTAACCCTAAACCAACTAGCCCTAACACTAACCATAAGCCTAACCTTTACCAAAATAACCCTAACCATAACCCTAACCCAACTAACCATAACCCTAACCCTAACCCTAACCCTAACCCTAATCCTAACCCTAGCCCAAATAACCCTAACCCTAACCCTAACCCTGACCCTAAACCTAAACCTAAACCAAATAACCCTAACCCTAACCCTAAACCAACTAGCCCTAACACTAACCATAAGCCTAACCTTTACCAAAATAACCCTAACCATAACCCTAACCCACCTAATCATAACCCTAACCCTAACCCTAACCCTAACCCTAACCCTAGCCAAAATAACCCTAACCCTAACCCTAACCCTGACCCTAAACCTAACCCTAAACCAAATAACCCTAACCCTAACCCTAAACCAACTAGCCCTAACACTAACCATAAGCCTAACCTTTACCAAAATAACCCTAACCATAACCCAAACCCAACTAACCATAACCCTAACCCTAACCCTAACCCTAACCCAAACCCTAGCCCAAATAACCCTAACCCTAACCCTAACCCTGACCCTAAACCTAACCCTAAACCAAATAACCCTAACCCTAACCCTAAACCAACTAGCCCTAACACTAACCATAAGCCTAACCTTTACCAAAATAACCCTAACCATAACCCTAACCCAACTAACCCTAACCCTAACCCTAACCCTAACCCTAACCCTAACCCTAACCCTAACCCTAACCCTAACCCTAGCCCAAATAACCCTAACCCTAACCCTAACCCTGACCCTAAACCTAACCCTAAACCAAATAACCCTAACCCTAACCCTAAATCAACTAGCCCTAACACTATCCCTAAGCCTAACCTTTACCAAAATAACCCTAACTATAACCCTAACCCAACTAACCCTAACCCTAACCCTAACCCTAACCCTAACCCTAGCCCAAATAACCCTAACCCTAACCCTAACCCTGACCCTAAACCTAACCCTAAACCAAATAACCCTAACCCTAACCCTAAACCAACTAGCCCTAACACTAACCATAAGCCTAACCTTTACCAAAATAACCCTAACCATAACCCAAACCCAACTAACCATAACCATAACCCTAACCCTAACCATAACCCGAACCCTAACCCTAGCCCAAATAACCCTAACCCTAACCCTAACCCTGACCCTAAACCTAACCCTAAACCAAATAACCCTAACCCTAACCCTAAACCAACTAGCCCTAACACTAACCATAAGCCTAACCTTTACCAAAATAACCCTAACCATAACCCTAACCCAACTAACCATAACCCTAACCCTAACCCTAACCCTAGCCCAAATAACCCTAACCCTAACCCTAACCCTGACCCTAAACCTAAACCTAAACCAAATAACCCTAACCCTAACCCTA
>NW_028276341.1:157500-192500 GCF_052056855.1 Sturnus vulgaris
CCTAACCCTAACCCTAACCCTAACCCTAGCCCAAATAACCCTAACCCTAACCCTAACCCTGACCCTAAACCTAACCCTAAACCAAATAACCCTAACCCTAACCCTAAACCAACTAGCCCTAACACTAACCATAAGCCTAACCTTTACCAAAATAACCCTAACCATAACCCAAACCCAACTAACCATAACCATAACCCTAACCCTAACCATAACCCGAACCCTAACCCTAGCCCAAATAACCCTAACCCTAACCCTAACCCTGACCCTAAACCTAACCCTAAACCAAATAACCCTAACCCTAACCCTAAACCAACTAGCCCTAACACTAACCATAAGCCTAACCTTTACCAAAATAACCCTAACCATAACCCTAACCCAACTAACCATAACCCTAACCCTAACCCTAACCCTAGCCCAAATAACCCTAACCCTAACCCTAACCCTGACCCTAAACCTAAACCTAAACCAAATAACCCAAACCCTAACCCTAAACCAACTAGCCCTAACACTAACCATAAGCCTAACCTTTACCAAAATAACCCTAACCATTACCCAAACCCAACTAACCATAACCCTAACCCTAACCCTAACCCTAACCCTAACCCTAACCCTAACCCTAGCCCAAATAACCCTAACCCTAACCCTAACCCTGACCCTAAACCTAACCCTAAACCAAATAACCCTAACCCTAACCCTAAACCAACTAGCCCTAACACTAACCATAAGCCTAACCTTTACCAAAATAACCCTAACCATAACCCAAACCCAACTAACCATAACCCTAACCCTAACCCTAACCCTAACCCTAGCCCAAATAACCCTAACCCTAACCCTAACCCTGACCCTAAACCTAACCCTAAACCAAATAACCCTAACCCTAACCCTAAACCAACTAGCCCTAACACTAACCATAAGCCTAACCTTTACCAAAATAACCCTAACCATAACCCAAACCCAACTAACCATAACCCTAACCCTAACCCTAACCCTAACCCTAACCCTAACCCTAACCCTAACCCTAGCCCAAATAACCCTAAACCCTAACCCTAACCCTGACCCTAAACCTAACCCTAAACCAAATAACCCTAACCCTAACCCTAAACCAACTAGCCCTAACACTAACCATAAGCCTAACCTTTACCAAAATAACCCTAACCATAACCCTAACCCAACTAACCCTAACCCTAACCCTAACCCTAACCCTAACCCTAGCCCAAATAACCCTAACCCTAACCCTAACCCTGACCCTAAACCTAACCCTAAACCAAATAACCCTAACCCTAACCCTAAACCAACTAGCCCTAACACTAACCATAAGCCTAACCTTTACCAAAATAACCCTAACCATAACCCAAACCCAACTAACCATAACCCTAACCCTAACCCTAACCCTAACCCGAACCCTAGCCCAAATAACCCTAACCCTAACCCTAACCCTGACCCTAAACCTAACCCTAAACCAAATAACCCTAACCCTAACCCTAAACCAACTAGCCCTAACACTAACCATAAGCCTAACCTTTACCAAAATAACCCTAACCATAACCCTAACCCAACTAACCATAACCCAAACCCTAACCCTAACCCTAACCCTAACCCTAATCCTAACCCTAGCCCAAATAACCCTAACCCTAACCCTAACCCTGACCCTAAACCTAAACCTAAACCAAATAACCCTAACCCTAACCCTAAACCAACTAGCCCTAACACTAACCATAAGCCTAACCTTTACCAAAATAACCCTAACCATAACCCTAACCCACCTAATCATAACCCTAACCCTAACCCTAACCCTAACCCTAACCCTAGCCAAAATAACCCTAACCCTAACCCTAACCCTGACCCTAAACCTAACCCTAAACCAAATAACCCTAACCCTAACCCTAAACCAACTAGCCCTAACACTAACCATAAGCCTAACCTTTACCAAAATAACCCTAACCATAACCCTAACCCAACTAACCCTAACCCTAACCCTAACCCTAACCCTAACCCTAACCCTAACCCTAACCCTAACCCTAGCCCAAATAACCCTAACCCTAACCCTAACCCTGACCCTAAACCTAACCCTAAACCAAATAACCCTAACCCTAACCCTAAATCAACTAGCCCTAACACTATCCCTAAGCCTAACCTTTACCAAAATAACCCTAACTATAACCCTAACCCTAACCCTAACCCTAACCCTAACCCTAACCCTAACCCTAACCCTAGCCCAAATAACCCTAACCCTAACCCTAACCCTGACCCTAAACCTAAACCTAAACCAAATAACCCTAACCCTAACCCTAAACCAACTAGCCCTAACACTAACCATAAGCCTAACCTTTACCAAAATAACCCTAACCATAACCCTAACCCAACTAATCATAACCCTAACCCTAACCCTAACCCTAACCCTAACCCTAGCCAAAATAACCCTAACCCTAACCCTAACCCTGACCCTAAACCTAACCCTAAACCAAATAACCCTAACCCTAACCCTAAACCAACTAGCCCTAACACTAACCATAAGCCTAACCTTTACCAAAATAACCCTAACCATAACCCAAACCCAACTAACCATAACCCTAACCCTAACCCTAACCCTAACCCAAACCCTAGCCCAAATAACCCTAACCCTAACCCTAACCCTGACCCTAAACCTAACCCTAAACCAAATAACCCTAACCCTAACCCTAAACCAACTAGCCCTAACACTAACCATAAGCCTAACCTTTACCAAAATAACCCTAACCATAACCCTAACCCAACTAACCCTAACCCTAACCCTAACCCTAACCCTAACCCTAACCCTAACCCTAACCCTAACCCTAACCCTAACCCTAGCCCAAATAACCCTAACCCTAACCCTAACCCTGACCCTAAACCTAACCCTAAACCAAATAACCCTAACCCTAACCCTAAATCAACTAGCCCTAACACTATCCCTAAGCCTAACCTTTACCAAAATAACCCTAACTATAACCCTAACCCAACTAACCCTAACCCTAACCCTAACCCTAACCCTAACCCTAGCCCAAATAACCCTAACCCTAACCCTAACCCTGACCCTAAACCTAACCCTAAACCAAATAACCCTAACCCTAACCCTAAACCAACTAGCCCTAACACTAACCATAAGCCTAACCTTTACCAAAATAACCCTAACCATAACCCAAACCCAACTAACCATAACCATAACCCTAACCCTAACCATAACCCGAACCCTAACCCTAGCCCAAATAACCCTAACCCTAACCCTAACCCTGACCCTAAACCTAACCCTAAACCAAATAACCCTAACCCTAACCCTAAACCAACTAGCCCTAACACTAACCATAAGCCTAACCTTTACCAAAATAACCCTAACCATAACCCTAACCCAACTAACCATAACCCTAACCCTAACCCTAACCCTAGCCCAAATAACCCTAACCCTAACCCTAACCCTGACCCTAAACCTAAACCTAAACCAAATAACCCTAACCCTAACCCTAAACCAACTAGCACTAACACTAACCATAAGCCTAACCTTTACCAAAATAACCCTAACCATTACCCAAACCCAACTAACCATAACCCTAACCCTAACCCTAACCCTAACCCTAACCCTAACCCTAACCCTAGCCCAAATAACCCTAACCCTAACCCTAACCCTGACCCTAAACCTAACCCTAAACCAAATAACCCTAACCCTAACCCTAAACCAACTAGCCCTAACACTAACCATAAGCCTAACCTTTACCAAAATAACCCTAACCATAACCCAAACCCAACTAACCATAACCCTAACCCTAACCCTAACCCTAACCCTAACCCTAACCCTAACCCTAGCCCAAATAACCCTAACCCTAACCCTAACCCTGACCCTAAACCTAACCCTAAACCAAATAACCCTAACCCTAACCCTAAACCAACTAGCCCTAACACTAACCATAAGCCTAACCTTTACCAAAATAACCCTAACCATAACCCAAACCCAACTAACCATAACCCTAACCCTAACCCTAACCCTAACCCTAACCCTAACCCTAACCCTAACCCTAACCCTAGCCCAAATAACCCTAAACCCTAACCCTAACCCTGACCCTAAACCTAACCCTAAACCAAATAACCCTAACCCTAACCCTAAACCAACTAGCCCTAACACTAACCATAAGCCTAACCTTTACCAAAATAACCCTAACCATAACCCTAACCCAACTAACCCTAACCCTAACCCTAACCCTAACCCTAACCCTAGCCCAAATAACCCTAACCCTAACCCTAACCCTGACCCTAAACCTAACCCTAAACCAAATAACCCTAACCCTAACCCTAAACCAACTAGCCCTAACACTAACCATAAGCCTAACCTTTACCAAAATAACCCTAACCATAACCCAAACCCAACTAACCATAACCCTAACCCTAACCCTAACCCTAACCCGAACCCTAGCCCAAATAACCCTAACCCTAACCCTAACTCTGACCCTAAACCTAACCCTAAACCAAATAACCCTAACCCTAACCCTAAACCAACTAGCCCTAACACTAACCATAAGCCTAACCTTTACCAAAATAACCCTAACCATAACCCTAACCCAACTAACCATAACCCTAACCCTAACCCTAACCCTAACCCTAACCCTAATCCTAACCCTAGCCCAAATAACCCTAACCCTAACCCTAACCCTGACCCTAAACCTAAACCTAAACCAAATAACCCTAACCCTAACCCTAAAGCAACTAGCCCTAACACTAACCATAAGCCTAACCTTTACCAAAATAACCCTAACCATAACCCTAACCCACCTAATCATAACCCTAACCCTAACCCTAACCCTAACCCTAACCCTAGCCAAAATAACCCTAACCCTAACCCTAACCCTGACCCTAAACCTAACCCTAAACCAAATAACCCTAACCCTAACCCTAAACCAACTAGCCCTAACACTAACCATAAGCCTAACCTTTACCAAAATAACCCTAACCATAACCCAAACCCAACTAACCATAACCCTAACCCTAACCCTAACCCTAACCCTAACCCTAGCCCAAATAACCCTAACCCTAACCCTAACCCTGACCCTAAACCTAACCCTAAACCAAATAACCCTAACCCTAACCCTAAACCAACTAGCCCTAACACTAACCATAAGCCTAACCTTTACCAAAATAACCCTAACCATAACCCTAACCCAACTAACCCTAACCCTAACCCTAACCCTAACCCTAACCCTAACCCTAACCCTAACCCTAACCCTAGCCCAAATAACCCTAACCCTAACCCTAACCCTGACACTAAACCTAACCCTAAACCAAATAACCCTAACCCTAACCCTAAATCAACTAGCCCTAACACTATCCCTAAGCCTAACCTTTACCAAAATAACCCTAACTATAACCCTAACCCAACTAACCCTAACCCTAACCCTAACCCTAACCCTAACCCTAGCCCAAATAACCCTAACCCTAACCCTAACCCTGACCCTAAACCTAACCCTAAACCAAATAACCCTAACCCTAACCCTAAACCAACTAGCCCTAACACTAACCATAAGCCTAACCTTTACCAAAATAACCCTAACCATAACCCAAACCCAACTAACCATAACCATAACCCTAACCCTAACCATAACCCGAACCCTAACCCTAGCCCAAATAACCCTAACCCTAACCCTAACCCTGACCCTAAACCTAACCCTAAACCAAATAACCCTAACCCTAACCCTAAACCAACTAGCCCTAACACTAACCATAAGCCTAACCTTTACCAAAATAACCCTAACCATAACCCTAACCCAACTAACCATAACCCTAACCCTAACCCTAACCCTAGCCCAAATAACCCTAACCCTAACCCTAACCCTGACCCTAAACCTAAACCTAAACCAAATAACCCTAACCCTAACCCTAAACCAACTAGCCCTAACACTAACCATAAGCCTAACCTTTACCAAAATAACCCTAACCATTACCCAAACCCAACTAACCATAACCCTAACCCTAACCCTAACCCTAACCCTAACCCTAACCCTAACCCTAGCCCAAATAACCCTAACCCTAACCCTAACTCTGACCCTAAACCTAATCCTAAACCAAATAACCCTAACCCTAACCCTAAACCAACTAGCCCTAACACTAACCATAAGCCTAACCTTTACCAAAATAACCCTAACCATAACCCAAACCCAACTAACCATAACCCTAACCCTATCCCTAACCCTAACCCTAACCCTAACCCTAACCCTAACCCTAACCCTAACCCTAACCCTAACCCTAACCCTAAATCTAACCCTAACCCTAACCCTAACCCTAACCCTAACCCTAACCCTAACCCAAATAACCCTAAACCCTAACCCTAACCCTGACCCTAAACCTAACCGTAAACCAAATAACCCTAACCCTAACCCTAAACCAACTAGCCCTAACACTAACCATAAGCCTAACCTTTACCAAAATAACCCTAACCATAACCCTAACCCAACTAACCCTAACCCTAACCCTAACCCTAACCCTAACCCTAACCCTAGCCCAAATAACCCTAACCCTAACCCTAACCCTGACCCTAAACCTAACCCTAAACCAAATAACCCTAACCCTAACCCTAAACCAACTAGCCCTAACACTAACCATAAGCCTAACCTTTACCAAAATAACCCTAACCATAACCCAAACCCAACTAACCATAACCCTAACCCTAACCCTAACCCTAACCCGAACCCTAGCCCAAATAACCCTAACCCTAACCCTAACCCTGACCCTAAACCTAACCCTAAACCAAATAACCCTAACCCTAACCCTAAACCAACTAGCCCTAACACTAACCATAAGCCTAACCTTTACCAAAATAACCCTAACCATAACCCTAACCCAACTAACCCTAACCCTAACCCTAACCCTAACCCTAACCCTAGCCCAAATAACCCTAACCCTAACCCTAACCCTGACCCTAAACCTAACCCTAAACCAAATAACCCTAACCCTAACCCTAAACCAACTAGCCCTAACACTAACCATAAGCCTAACCTTTACCAAAATAACCCTAACCATAACCCAAACCCAACTAACCATAACCCTAACCCTAACCCTAACCCTAACCCGAACCCTAGCCCAAATAACCCTAACCCTAACCCTAACCCTGACCCTAAACCTAACCCTAAACCAAATAACCCTAACCCTAACCCTAAACCAACTAGCCCTAACACTAACCATAAGCCTAACCTTTACCAAAATAACCCTAACCATAACCCTAACCCAACTAACCATAACCCTAACCCTAACCCTAACCCTAACCCTAATCCTAACCCTAGCCCAAATAACCCTAACCCTAACCCTAACCCTGACCCTAAACCTAAACCTAAACCAAATAACCCTAACCCTAACCCTAAACCAACTAGCCCTAACACTAACCATAAGCCTAACCTTTACCAAAATAACCCTAACCATAACCCTAACCCACCTAATCATAACCCTAACCCTAACCCTAACCCTAACCCTAACCCTAGCCAAAATAACCCTAACCCTAACCCTAACCCTGACCCTAAACCTAACCCTAAACCAAATAACCCTAACCCTAACCCTAAACCAACTAGCCCTAACACTAACCATAAGCCTAACCTTTACCAAAATAACCCTAACCATAACCCAAACCCAACTAACCATAACCCTAACCCTAACCCTAACCCTAACCCAAACCCTAGCCCAAATAACCCTAACCCTAACCCTAACCCTGACCCTAAACCTAACCCTAAACCAAATAACCCTAACCCTAACCCTAAACCAACTAGCCCTAACACTAACCATAAGCCTAACCTTTACCAAAATAACCCTAACCATAACCCTAACCCAACTAACCCTAACCCTAACCCTAACCCTAACCCTAACCCTAACCCTAACCCTAACCCTAACCCTAACCCTAGCCCAAATAACCCTAACCCTAACCCTAACCCTGACCCTAAACCTAACCCTAAACCAAATAACCCTAACCCTAACCCTAAACCAACTAGCCCTAACACTATCCCTAAGCCTAACCTTTACCAAAATAACCCTAACTATAACCCTAACCCAACTAACCCTAACCCTAACCCTAACCCTAACCCTAACCCTAGCCCAAATAACCCTAACCCTAACCCTAACCCTGACCCTAAACCTAACCCTAAACCAAATAACCCTAACCCTAACCCTAAACCAACTAGCCCTAACACTAACCATAAGCCTAACCTTTACCAAAATAACCCTAACCATAACCCAAACCCAACTAACCATAACCATAACCCTAACCCTAACCATAACCCGAACCCTAACCCTAGCCCAAATAACCCTAACCCTAACCCTAACCCTGACCCTAAACCTAACCCTAAACCAAATAACCCTAACCCTAACCCTAAACCAACTAGCCCTAACACTAACCATAAGCCTAACCTTTACCAAAATAACCCTAACCATAACCCTAACCCAACTAACCATAACCCTAACCCTAACCCTAACCCTAGCCCAAATAACCCTAACCCTAACCCTAACCCTGACCCTAAACCTAAACCTAAACCAAATAACCCTAACCCTAACCCTAAACCAACTAGCCCTAACACTAACCATAAGCCTAACCTTTACCAAAATAACCCTAACCATTACCCAAACCCAACTAACCATAACCCTAACCCTAACCCTAACCCTAACCCTAACCCTAACCCTAACCCTAACCCTAGCCCAAATAACCCTAACCCTAACCCTAACTCTGACCCTAAACCTAATCCTAAACCAAATAACCCTAACCCTAACCCTAAACCAACTAGCCCTAACACTAACCATAAGCCTAACCTTTACCAAAATAACCCTAACCATAACCCAAACCCAACTAACCATAACCCTAACCCTATCCCTAACCCTAACCCTAACCCTAACCCTAACCCTAACCCTAACCCTAACCCTAACCCTAACCCTAACCCTAACCCTAAATCTAACCCTAACCCTAACCCTAACCCTAACCCTAACCCTAACCCTAACCCAAATAACCCTAAACCCTAACCCTAACCCTGACCCTAAACCTAACCGTAAACCAAATAACCCTAACCCTAACCCTAAACCAACTAGCCCTAACACTAACCATAAGCCTAACCTTTACCAAAATAACCCTAACCATAACCCTAACCCAACTAACCCTAACCGTAACCCTAACCCTAACCCTAACCCTAACCCTAGCCCAAATAACCCTAACCCTAACCCTAACCCTGACCCTAAACCTAACCCTAAACCAAATAACCCTAACCCTAACCCTAAACCAACTAGCCCTAACACTAACCATAAGCCTAACCTTTACCAAAATAACCCTAACCATAACCCAAACCCAACTAACCATAACCCTAACCCTAACCCTAACCCTAACCCGAACCCTAGCCCAAATAACCCTAACCCTAACCCTAACCCTGACCCTAAACCTAACCCTAAACCAAATAACCCTAACCCTAACCCTAAACCAACTAGCCCTAACACTAACCATAAGCCTAACCTTTACCAAAATAACCCTAACCATAACCCTAACCCAACTAACCCTAACCCTAACCCTAACCCTAACCCTAACCCTAGCCCAAATAACCCTAACCCTAACCCTAACCCTGACCCTAAACCTAACCCTAAACCAAATAACCCTAACCCTAACCCTAAACCAACTAGCCCTAACACTAACCATAAGCCTAACCTTTACCAAAATAACCCTAACCATAACCCAAACCCAACTAACCATAACCCTAACCCTAACCCTAACCCTAACCCTAACCCTAACCCTAGCCCAAATAACCCTAACCCTAACCCTAACCCTGACCCTAAACCTAACCCTAAACCAAATAACCCTAACCCTAACCCTAAACCAACTAGCCCTAACACTAACCATAAGCCTAACCTTTACCAAAATAACCCTAACCATAACCCTAACCCAACTAACCCTAACCCTAACCCTAACCCTAACCCTAACCCTAACCCTAACCCTAACCCTACCCCAAATAACCCTAACCCTAACCCTAACCCTGACCCTAAACCTAACCCTAAACCAAATAACCCTAACCCTAACCCTAAACCAACTAGCCCTAACACTAACCATAAGCCTAACCTTTACCAAAATAACCCTAACCATTACCCAAACCCAACTAACCATAACCCTAACCCTAACCCTAACCCTAACCCTAACCCTAACCCTAACCCTAACCCTAGCCCAAATAACCCTAACCCTAACCCTAACTCTGACCCTAAACCTAATCCTAAACCAAATAACCCTAACCCTAACCCTAAACCAACTAGCCCTAACACTAACCATAAGCCTAACCTTTACCAAAATAACCCTAACCATAACCCAAACCCAACTAACCATAACCCTAACCCTATCCCTAACCCTAACCCTAACCCTAACCCTAACCCTAACCCTAACCCTAACCCTAACCCTAACCCTAAATCTAACCCTAACCCTAACCCTAACCCTAACCCTAACCCTAACCCTAACCCAAATAACCCTAAACCCTAACCCTAACCCTGACCCTAAACCTAACCGTAAACCAAATAACCCTAACCCTAACCCTAAACCAACTAGCCCTAACACTAACCATAAGCCTAACCTTTACCAAAATAACCCTAACCATAACCCTAACCCAACTAACCCTAACCGTAACCCTAACCCTAACCCTAACCCTAACCCTAGCCCAAATAACCCTAACCCTAACCCTAACCCTGACCCTAAACCTAACCCTAAACCAAATAACCCTAACCCTAACCCTAAACCAACTAGCCCTAACACTAACCATAAGCCTAACCTTTACCAAAATAACCCTAACCATAACCCAAACCCAACTAACCATAACCCTAACCCTAACCCTAACCCTAACCCGAACCCTAGCCCAAATAACCCTAACCCTAACCCTAACCCTGACCCTAAACCTAACCCTAAACCAAATAACCCTAACCCTAACCCTAAACCAACTAGCCCTAACACTAACCATAAGCCTAACCTTTACCAAAATAACCCTAACCATAACCCTAACCCAACTAACCCTAACCCTAACCCTAACCCTAACCCTAACCCTAGCCCAAATAACCCTAACCCTAACCCTAACCCTGACCCTAAACCTAACCCTAAACCAAATAACCCTAACCCTAACCCTAAACCAACTAGCCCTAACACTAACCATAAGCCTAACCTTTACCAAAATAACCCTAACCATAACCCAAACCCAACTAACCATAACCCTAACCCTAACCCTAACCCTAACCCTAACCCTAACCCTAGCCCAAATAACCCTAACCCTAACCCTAACCCTGACCCTAAACCTAACCCTAAACCAAATAACCCTAACCCTAACCCTAAACCAACTAGCCCTAACACTAACCATAAGCCTAACCTTTACCAAAATAACCCTAACCATAACCCTAACCCAACTAACCCTAACCCTAACCCTAACCCTAACCCTAACCCTAACCCTAACCCTAACCCTACCCCAAATAACCCTAACCCTAACCCTAACCCTGACCCTAAACCTAACCCTAAACCAAATAACCCTAACCCTAACCCTAAACCAACTAGCCCTAACACTAACCCTAAGCCTAACCTTTACCAAAATAACCCTAACTATAACCCTAACCCAACTAACCCTAACCCTAACCCTAACCCTAACCCTAACCCTAGCCCAAATAACCCTAACCCTAACCCTAACCCTGACCCTAAACCTAACCCTAAACCAAATAACCCTAACCCTAACCCTAAACCAACTAGCCCTAACACTAACCATAAGCCTAACCTTTACCAAAATAACCCTAACCATTACCCAAACCCAACTAACCATAACCCTAACCCTAACCCTAACCCTAACCCTAACCCTAACCCTAACCCTAACCCTAGCCCAAATAACCCTAACCCTAACCCTAACCCTGACCCTAAACCTAACCCTAAACCAAATAACCCTAACCCTAACCCTAAACCAACTAGCCCTAACACTAACCATAAGCCTAACCTTTACCAAAATAACCCTAACCATAACCCAAACCCAACTAACCATAACCCTAACCCTAACCCTAACCCTAACCCTAACCCTAACCCTAACCCTAACCCTAACCCTAACCCTAGCCCAAATAACCCTAAACACTAACCCTAACCCTGACCCTAAACCTAACCCTAAACCAAATAACCCTAACCCTAACCCTAAACCAACTAGCCCTAACACTAACCATAAGCCTAACCTTTACCAAAATAACCCTAACCATAACCCTAACCCAACTAACCCTAACCCTAACCCGAACACTAACCCTAACCCTAGCCCAAATAACCCTAACCCTAACCCTAACCCTGACCCTAAACCTAAACCTAAACCAAATAACCCTAACCCTAACCCTAAACCAACTCGCCCTAACACTAACCATAAGCCTAACCTTTACCAAAATAACCCTAACCATTACCCAAACCCAACTAAACATAACCCTAACCCTAACCCTAACCCTAACCCGAACCCTAGCCCAAATAACCCTAACCCTAACCCTAACCCTGACGCTAAACCTAACCCTAAACCAAATAACCCTAACCCTAACCCTAAACCAACTAGCCCTGACACTAACCATAAGCCTAACCTTTACCAAAATAACCCTAACCATAACCCTAACCCAACTAACCATAACCCTAACCCTAACCCTAACCCTAACCCTAACCCTACCCCAAATAACCCTAACCCTAACCCTAACCCTGGCCCTAAACCTAAACCTAAACTAAATAACCTTAACCCTAACCCTAAACCAACTAGCCCTAACACTAACCATAAGCCTAACCTTTACCAAAATAACCCTAACCATAACCCAAACCCAACTAACCATAACCCTAACCCTAACCCTAACCCTAACCCAAACCCTAGCCCAAATAACCCTAACCCTAACCCTAACCGTGACCCTAAACCTAACCCTAAACCAAATAACCCTAACCCTAACCCTAAACCAACTAGCCCTAACACTAACCATAAGCCTAACCTTTACCAAAATAACCCTAACCATAACCCAAACCCAACTAACCCTAACCCTAACCCTAACCCTAACCCTAACCCTAACCCTAACCCTACCCCAAATAACCCTAACCCTAACCCTAACCCTGACCCTAAACCTAACCCTAAACCAAATAACCCTAACCCTAACCCTAAACCACCTAGCCTTAACACTAACCCTAAG
This sequence comes from Sturnus vulgaris, assembly GCF_052056855.1. Taxonomy (NCBI): domain Eukaryota; kingdom Metazoa; phylum Chordata; class Aves; order Passeriformes; family Sturnidae; genus Sturnus; species Sturnus vulgaris. Next base: position 170,653 of record NW_028276341.1, read on the forward strand.
CCTAACCTTTACCAAAATAACCCTAACTATAACCCTAACCCAACTAACCCTAACCCTAACCCTAACCCTAACCCTAGCCCAAATAACCCTAACCCTAACCCTAACCCTGACCCTAAACCTAACCCTAAACCAAATAACCCTAACCCTAACCCTAAACCAACTAGCCCTAACACTAACCATAAGCCTAACCTTTACCAAAATAACCCTAACCATTACCCAAACCCAACTAACCATAACCCTAACCCTAACCCTAACCCTAGCCCAAATAACCCTAACCCTAACCCTAACCCTGACCCTAAACCTAAACCTAAACCAAATAACCCTAACCCTAACCCTAAACCAACTAGCCCTAACACTAACCATAAGCCTAACCTTTACCAAAATAACCCTAACCATAACCCAAACCCAACTAACCCTAACCCTAACCCTAACCCTAACCCTAACCCTAGCCCAAATAACCCTAACCCTAACCCTAACCCTGACCCTAAACCTAAACCTAAACCAAATAACCCTAACCCTAACCCTAAACCAACTAGCCCTAACACTAACCATAAGCCTAACCTTTACCAAAATAACCCTAACCATAACCCAAACCCAACTAACCCTAACCCTAACCCTAACCCTAACCCTAACCCTAACCCTAACCCTACCCCAAATAACCCTAACCCTAACCCTAACCCTGACCCTAAACCTAACCCTAAACCAAATAACCCTAACCCTAACCCTAAACCACCTAGCCTTAACACTAACCCTAAGCCTAACCTTTACCAAAATAACCCTAACTATAACCCTAACCCAACTAACCCTAACCCTAACCCTAACCCTAACCCTAGCCCAAATAACCCTAACCCTAACCCTAACCCTGACCCTAAACCTAACCCTAAACCAAATAACCCTAACCCTAACCCTAAACCAACTAGCCCTAACACTAACCATAAGCCTAACCTTTACCAAAATAACCCTAACCATTACCCAAACCCAACTAACCATAACCCTAACCCTAACCCTAACCCTAGCCCAAATAACCCTAACCCTAACCCTAACCCTGACCCTAAACCTAAACCTAAACCAAATAACCCTAACCCTAACCCTAAACCAACTAGCCCTAACACTAACCATAAGCCTAACCTTTACCAAAATAACCCTAACCATAACCCAAACCCAACTAACCCTAACCCTAACCCTAACCCTAACCCTAACCCTAGCCCAAATAACCCTAACCCTAACCCTAACCCTGACCCTAAACCTAAACCTAAACCAAATAACCCTAACCCTAACCCTAAACCAACTAGCCCTAACACTAACCATAAGCCTAACCTTTACCAAAATAACCCTAACCATAACCCTAACCCAACTAACCCTAACCCTAACCCTAACCCTAACCCTAACCCTAACCCTAACCCTAGCCCAAATAACCCTAAACCCTAACCCTAACCCTGACCCTAAACCTAAACCTAAACCAAATAACCCTAACCCTAACCCTAAACCAACTAGCCCTAACACTAACCATAAGCCTAACCTTTACCAAAATAACCCTAACCATTACCCAAACCCAACTAACCATAACCCTAACCCTAACCCTAACCCTAACCCTAACCCTAGCCCAAATAACCCTAACCCTAACCCTAACCCTGACCCTAAACCTAACCCTAAACCAAATAACCCTAACCCTAACCCTAAACCAACTAGCCCTAACACTAACCATAAGCCTAACCTTTACCAAAATAACCCTAACCATAACCCAAACCCAACTAACCATAACCCTAACCCTAACCCTAACCCTAACCCTAACCCTAACCCTAACCCTAACCCTAACCCTAGCCCAAATAACCCTAACCCTAACCCTAACCCTGACCCTAAACCTAACCCTAAACCAAATAACCCTAACCCTAACCCTAAACCAACTAGCCCTAACACTAACCATAAGCCTAACCTTTACCAAAATAACCCTAACCATAACCCAAACCCAACTAACCATAACCCTAACCCTAACCCTAACCCTAGCCCAAATAACCCTAACCCTAACCCTAACCCTGACCCTAAACCTAAACCTAAACCAAATAACCCTAACCCTAACCCTAAACCAACTAGCCCTAACACTAACCATAAGCCTAACCTTTACCAAAATAACCCTAACCATAACCCAAACCCAACTAACCCTAACCCTAACCCTAACCCTAACCCTAACCCTAGCCCAAATAACCCTAACCCTAACCCTAACCCTGACCCTAAACCTAAACCTAAACCAAATAACCCTAACCCTAACCCTAAACCAACTAGCCCTAACACTAACCATAAGCCTAACCTTTACCAAAATAACCCTAACCATAACCCAAACCCAACTAACCCTAACCCTAACCCTAACCCTAACCCTAACCCTAACCCTAACCCTACCCCAAATAACCCTAACCCTAACCCTAACCCTGACCCTAAACCTAACCCTAAACCAAATAACCCTAACCCTAACCCTAAACCACCTAGCCTTAACACTAACCCTAAGCCTAACCTTTACCAAAATAACCCTAACTATAACCCTAACCCAACTAACCCTAACCCTAACCCTAACCCTAACCCTAGCCCAAATAACCCTAACCCTAACCCTAACCCTGACCCTAAACCTAACCCTAAACCAAATAACCCTAACCCTAACCCTAAACCAACTAGCCCTAACACTAACCATAAGCCTAACCTTTACCAAAATAACCCTAACCATTACCCAAACCCAACTAACCATAACCCTAACCCTAACCCTAACCCTAGCCCAAATAACCCTAACCCTAACCCTAACCCTGACCCTAAACCTAAACCTAAACCAAATAACCCTAACCCTAACCCTAAACCAACTAGCCCTAACACTAACCATAAGCCTAACCTTTACCAAAATAACCCTAACCATAACCCAAACCCAACTAACCCTAACCCTAACCCTAACCCTAACCCTAACCCTAGCCCAAATAACCCTAACCCTAACCCTAACCCTGACCCTAAACCTAAACCTAAACCAAATAACCCTAACCCTAACCCTAAACCAACTAGCCCTAACACTAACCATAAGCCTAACCTTTACCAAAATAACCCTAACCATAACCCTAACCCAACTAACCCTAACCCTAACCCTAACCCTAACCCTAACCCTAACCCTAACCCTAGCCCAAATAACCCTAAACCCTAACCCTAACCCTGACCCTAAACCTAAACCTAAACCAAATAACCCTAACCCTAACCCTAAACCAACTAGCCCTAACACTAACCATAAGCCTAACCTTTACCAAAATAACCCTAACCATTACCCAAACCCAACTAACCATAACCCTAACCCTAACCCTAACCCTAACCCTAACCCTAGCCCAAATAACCCTAACCCTAACCCTAACCCTGACCCTAAACCTAACCCTAAACCAAATAACCCTAACCCTAACCCTAAACCAACTAGCCCTAACACTAACCATAAGCCTAACCTTTACCAAAATAACCCTAACCATAACCCAAACCCAACTAACCATAACCCTAACCCTAACCCTAACCCTAACCCTAACCCTAACCCTAACCCTAACCCTAGCCCAAATAACCCTAACCCTAACCCTAACCCTGACCCTAAACCTAACCCTAAACCAAATAACCCTAACCCTAACCCTAAACCAACTAGCCCTAACACTAACCATAAGCCTAACCTTTACCAAAATAACCCTAACCATAACCCAAACCCAACTAACCATAACCCTAACCCTAACCCTAACCCTAACCCGAACCCTAGCCCAAATAACCCTAACCCTAACCCTAACCCTGACCCTAAACCTAACCCTAAACCAAATAACCCTAACCCTAACCCTAAACCAACTAGCCCTAACACTAACCATAAGCCTAACCTTTACCAAAATAACCCTAACCATAACCCTAACCCAACTAACCATAACCCTAACCCTAACCCTAACCCTAACCCTAACCCTAACCCTAACCCTAACCCTAGCCCAAATAACCCTAACCCTAACCCTAACCCTGACCCTAAACCTAAACCTAAACCAAATAACCCTAACCCTAACCCTAAACCAACTAGCCCTAACACTAACCATAAGCCTAACCTTTACCAAAATAACCCTAACCATAACCCTAACCCAACTAATCATAACCCTAACCCTAACCCTAACCCAAACCCTAGCCCAAATAACCCTAACCCTAACCCTAACCCTGACCCTAAACCTAACCCTAAACCAAATAACCCTAACCCTAACCCTAAACCAACTAGCCCTAACACTAACCATAAGCCTAACCTTTACCAAAATAACCCTAACCATAACCCTAACCCAACTAACCCTAACCCTAACCCTAACCCTAACCCTAACCCTAACCCTAACCCTAACCCTAACCCTAACCCTACCCCAAATAACCCTAACCCTAACCCTAACCCTGACCCTAAACCTAACCCTAAACCAAATAACCCTAACCCTAACCCTAAATCAACTAGCCCTAACACTATCCCTAAGCCTAACCTTTACCAAAATAACCCTAACTATAACCCTAACCCAACTAACCCTAACCCTAACCCTAACCCTAACCCTAACCCTAGCCCAAATAACCCTAACCCTAACCCTAACCCTGACCCTAAACCTAACCCTAAACCAAATAACCCTAACCCTAACCCTAAACCAACTAGCCCTAACACTAACCATAAGCCTAACCTTTACCAAAATAACCCTAACCATAACCCTAACCCAACTAACCCTAACCCTAACCCAAACCCAAACCCTAGCCCAAATAACCCTAACCCTAACCCTAACCCTGACCCTAAACCTAACCCTAAACCAAATAACCCTAACCCTAACCCTAAACCAACTAGCCCTAACACTAACCATAAGCCTAACCTTTACCAAAATAACCCTAACCATTACCCAAACCCAACTAACCATAACCCTAACCCTAACCCTAACCCTAACCCTAACCCTAACCCTAACCCTAACCCTAGCCCAAATAACCCTAACCCTAACCCTAACCCTGACCCTAAACCTAATCCTAAACCAAATAACCCTAACCCTAACCCTAAACCAACTAGCCCTAACACTAACCCTAAGCCTAACCTTTACCAAAATAACCCTAACTATAACCCTAACCCAACTAACCCTAACCCTAACCCTAACCCTAACCCTAACCCTAACCCTAGCCCAAATAACCCTAACCCTAACCCTAACCCTGACCCTAAACCTAACCCTAAACCAAATAACCCTAACCCTAACCCTAAACCAACTAGCCCTAACACTAACCATAAGCCTAACCTTTACCAAAATAACCCTAACCATAACCCAAACCCAACTAACCATAACCCTAACCCTAACCCTAACCCTAACCCGAACCCTAGCCCAAATAACCCTAACCCTAACACTAACCCTGACCCTAAACCTAACCCTAAACCAAATAACCCTAACCCTAACCCTAAACCAACTAGCCCTAACACTAACCATAAGCCTAACCTTTACCAAAATAACCCTAACCGTAACCCTAACCCAACTAACCCTAACCCTAACCCTAACCCTAACCCTAACCCTAGCCCAAATAACCCTAACCCTAACCCTAACCCTGACCCTAAACCTAACCCTAAACCAAATAACCCTAACCCTAACCCTAAACCAACTAGCCCTAACACTAACCATAAGCCTAACCTTTACCAAAATAACCCTAACCATAACCCAAACCCAACTAACCATAACCCTAACCCTAACCCTAACCCTAACCCTAACCCTAACCCTAGCCCAAATAACCCTAACCCTAACCCTAACCCTGACCCTAAACCTAACCCTAAACCAAATAACCCTAACCCTAACCCTAAACCAACTAGCCCTAACACTAACCATAAGCCTAACCTTTACCAAAATAACCCTAACCATAACCCAAACCCAACTAACCCTAACCCTAACCCTAACCCTAACCCTAACCCTAACCCTAACCCTAACCCTAACCCTACCCCAAATAACCCTAACCCTAACCCTAACCCTGACCCTAAACCTAACCCTAAACCAAATAACCCTAACCCTAACCCTAAACCAACTAGCCCTAACACTAACCCTAAGCCTAACCTTTACCAAAATAACCCTAACTATAACCCTAACCCAACTAACCCTAACCCTAACCCTAACCCTAACCCTAACCCTAGCCCAAATAACCCTAACCCTAACCCTAACCCTGACCCTAAACCTAACCCTAAACCAAATAACCCTAACCCTAACCCTAAACCAACTAGCCCTAACACTAACCATAAGCCTAACCTTTACCAAAATAACCCTAACCATTACCCAAACCCAACTAACCATAACCCTAACCCTAACCCTAACCCTAACCCTAACCCTAACCCTAACCCTAGCCCAAATAACCCTAACCCTAACCCTAACCCTGACCCTAAACCTAACCCTAAACCAAATAACCCTAACCCTAACCCTAAACCAACTAGCCCTAACACTAACCATAAGCCTAACCTTTACCAAAATAACCCTAACCATAACCCAAACCCAACTAACCATAACCCTAACCCTAACCCTAACCCTAACCCTAACCCTAACCCTAACCCTAACCCTAACCCTAACCCTAACCCTAACCCTAACCCTAACCCTAACCCTAACCCTAGCCCAAATAACCCTAAACACTAACCCTAACCCTGACCCTAAACCTAACCCTAAACCAAATAACCCTAACCCTAACCCTAAACCAACTAGCCCTAACACTAACCATAAGCCTAACCTTTACCAAAATAACCCTAACCATAACCCTAACCCAACTAACCCTAACCCTAACCCTAACCCTAACCCTAACCCTAGCCCAAATAACCCTAACCCTAACCCTAACCCTGACCCTAAACCTAAACCTAAACCAAATAACCCTAACCCTAACCCTAAACCAACTAGCCCTAACACTAACCATAAGCCTAACCTTTACCAAAAAAACCCTAACCATAACCCAAACCCAACTAACCATAACCCTAACCCTAACCCTAACCCTAACCCGAACCCTAGCCCAAATAACCCTAACCCTAACCCTAACCCTGACGCTAAACCTAACCCTAAACCAAATAACCCTAACCCTAACCCTAAACCAACTAGCCCTAACACTAACCATAAGCCTAACCTTTACCAAAATAACCCTAACCATAACCCTAACCCAACTAACCATAACCCTAACCCTAACCCTAACCCTAACCCTACCCCAAATAACCCTAACCCTAACCCTAACCCTGACCCTAAACCTAAACCTAAACTAAATAACCTTAACCCTAACCCTAAACCAACTAGCCCTAACACTAACCATAAGCCTAACCTTTACCAAAATAACCCTAACCATAACCCAAACCCAACTAACCATAACCCTAACCCTAACCCTAACCCTAACCCAAACTCTAGCCCAAATAACCCTAACCCTAACCCTAACCCTGACCCTAAACCTAACCCTAAACCAAATAACCCTAACCCTAACCCTAAACCAACTAGCCCTAACACTAACCATAAGCCTAACCTTTACCAAAATGACCCTAACCATAACCCAAACCCAACTAACCCTAACCCTAACCCTAACCCTAACCCTAACCCTAACCCTACCCCAAATAACGCTAACCCTAACCCTAACCCTGACCCTAAACCTAACCCTAAACCAAATAACCCTAACCCTAACCCTAAACCAACTAGCCCTAACACTAACCCTAAGCCTAACCTTTACCAAAATAACCCTAACTATAACCCTAACCCAACTAACCCTAACCCTAACCCTAACCCTAACCCTAACCCTAGCCCAAATAACCCTAACCCTAACCCTAACCCTGACCCTAAACCTAACCCTAAACCAAATAACCCTAACCCTAACCCTAAACCAACTAGCCCTAACACTAACCATAAGCCTAACCTTTACCAAAATAACCCTAACCATTACCCAAACCCAACTAACCATAACCCTAACCCTAACCCTAACCCTAGCCCAAATAACCCTAACCCTAACCCTAACCCTGACCCTAAACCTAAACCTAAACCAAATAACCCTAACCCTAACCCTAAACCAACTAGCCCTAACACTAACCATAAGCCTAACCTTTACCAAAATAACCCTAACCATAACCCAAACCCAACTAACCCTAACCCTAACCCTAACCCTAACCCTAACCCTAGCCCAAATAACCCTAACCCTAACCCTAACCCTGACCCTAAACCTAAACCTAAACCAAATAACCCTAACCCTAACCCTAAACCAACTAGCCCTAACACTAACCATAAGCCTAACCTTTACCAAAATAACCCTAACCATAACCCTAACCCAACTAACCCTAACCCTAACCCTAACCCTAACCCTAACCCTAGCCCAAATAACCCTAAACCCTAACCCTAACCCTGACCCTAAACCTAAACCTAAACCAAATAACCCTAACCCTAACCCTAAACCAACTAGCCCTAACACTAACCATAAGCCTAACCTTTACCAAAATAACCCTAACCATTACCCAAACCCAACTAACCATAACCCTAACCCTAACCCTAACCCTAACCCTAACCCTAGCCCAAATAACCCTAACCCTAACCCTAACCCTGACCCTAAACCTAACCCTAAACCAAATAACCCTAACCCTAACCCTAAACCAACTAGCCCTAACACTAACCATAAGCCTAACCTTTACCAAAATAACCCTAACCATAACCCAAACCCAACTAACCATAACCCTAACCCTAACCCTAACCCTAACCCTAACCCTAACCCTAACCCTAACCCTAACCCTAACCCTAACCCTAGCCCAAATAACCCTAACCCTAACCCTAACCCTGACCCTAAACCTAACCCTAAACCAAATAACCCTAACCCTAACCCTAAACCAACTAGCCCTAACACTAACCATAAGCCTAACCTTTACCAAAATAACCCTAACCATAACCCAAACCCAACTAACCATAACCCTAACCCTAACCCTAACCCTAACCCGAACCCTAGCCCAAATAACCCTAACCCTAACCCTAACCCTGACCCTAAACCTAACCCTAAACCAAATAACCCTAACCCTAACCCTAAACCAACTAGCCCTAACACTAACCATAAGCCTAACCTTTACCAAAATAACCCTAACCATAACCCTAACCCAACTAACCATAACCCTAACCCTAACCCTAACCCTAACCCTAACCCTAACCCTAACCCTAACCCTAGCCCAAATAACCCTAACCCTAACCCTAACCCTGACCCTACACCTAAACCTAAACCAAATAACCCTAACCCTAACCCTAAACCAACTAGCCCTAACACTAACCATAAGCCTAACCTTTACCAAAATAACCCTAACCATAACCCTAACCCAACTAATCATAACCCTAACCCTAACCCTAACCCTAACCCTAACCCTAGCCAAAATAACCCTAACCCTAACCCTAACCCTGACCCTAAACCTAACCCTAAACCAAATAACCCTAACCCTAACCCTAAACCAACTAGCCCTAACACTAACCATAAGCCTAACCTTTACCAAAATAACCCTAACCATAACCCTAACCCAACTAACCCTAACCCTAACCCTAACCCTAACCCTAACCCTAACCCTAACCCTAACCCTAACCCTAACCCTACCCCAAATAACCCTAACCCTAACCCTAACCCTGACCCTAAACCTAACCCTAAACCAAATAACCCTAACCCTAACCCTAAATCAACTAGCCCTAACACTATCCCTAAGCCTAACCTTTACCAAAATAACCCTAACTATAACCCTAACCCAACTAACCCTAACCCTAACCCTAACCCTAACCCTAACCCTAGCCCAAATAACCCTAACCCTAACCCTAACCCTGACCCTAAACCTAACCCTAAACCAAATAACCCTAACCCTAACCCTAAACCAACTAGCCCTAACACTAACCATAAGCCTAACCTTTACCAAAATAACCCTAACCATAACCCTAACCCAACTAACCCTAACCCTAACCCAAACCCAAACCCTAGCCCAAATAACCCTAACCCTAACCCTAACCCTGACCCTAAACCTAACCCTAAACCAAATAACCCTAACCCTAACCCTAAACCAACTAGCCCTAACACTAACCATAAGCCTAACCTTTACCAAAATAACCCTAACCATTACCCAAACCCAACTAACCATAACCCTAACCCTAACCCTAACCCTAACCCTAACCCTAACCCTAACCCTAACCCTAGCCCAAATAACCCTAACCCTAACCCTAACCCTGACCCTAAACCTAATCCTAAACCAAATAACCCTAACCCTAACCCTAAACCAACTAGCCCTAACACTAACCCTAAGCCTAACCTTTACCAAAATAACCCTAACTATAACCCTAACCCAACTAACCCTAACCCTAACCCTAACCCTAACCCTAACCCTAACCCTAGCCCAAATAACCCTAACCCTAACCCTAACCCTGACCCTAAACCTAACCCTAAACCAAATAACCCTAACCCTAACCCTAAACCAACTAGCCCTAACACTAACCATAAGCCTAACCTTTACCAAAATAACCCTAACCATAACCCAAACCCAACTAACCATAACCCTAACCCTAACCCTAACCCTAACCCGAACCCTAGCCCAAATAACCCTAACCCTAACACTAACCCTGACCCTAAACCTAACCCTAAACCAAATAACCCTAACCCTAACCCTAAACCAACTAGCCCTAACACTAACCATAAGCCTAACCTTTACCAAAATAACCCTAACCGTAACCCTAACCCAACTAACCCTAACCCTAACCCTAACCCTAACCCTAACCCTAGCCCAAATAACCCTAACCCTAACCCTAACCCTGACCCTAAACCTAACCCTAAACCAAATAACCCTAACCCTAACCCTAAACCAACTAGCCCTAACACTAACCATAAGCCTAACCTTTACCAAAATAACCCTAACCATAACCCAAACCCAACTAACCATAACCCTAACCCTAACCCTAACCCTAACCCTAACCCTAACCCTAGCCCAAATAACCCTAACCCTAACCCTAACCCTGACCCTAAACCTAACCCTAAACCAAATAACCCTAACCCTAACCCTAAACCAACTAGCCCTAACACTAACCATAAGCCTAACCTTTACCAAAATAACCCTAACCATAACCCAAACCCAACTAACCCTAACCCTAACCCTAACCCTAACCCTAACCCTAACCCTAACCCTAACCCTAACCCTACCCCAAATAACCCTAACCCTAACCCTAACCCTGACCCTAAACCTAACCCTAAACCAAATAACCCTAACCCTAACCCTAAACCAACTAGCCCTAACACTAACCCTAAGCCTAACCTTTACCAAAATAACCCTAACTATAACCCTAACCCAACTAACCCTAACCCTAACCCTAACCCTAACCCTAACCCTAGCCCAAATAACCCTAACCCTAACCCTAACCCTGACCCTAAACCTAACCCTAAACCAAATAACCCTAACCCTAACCCTAAACCAACTAGCCCTAACACTAACCATAAGCCTAACCTTTACCAAAATAACCCTAACCATTACCCAAACCCAACTAACCATAACCCTAACCCTAACCCTAACCCTAACCCTAACCCTAACCCTAACCCTAGCCCAAATAACCCTAACCCTAACCCTAACCCTGACCCTAAACCTAACCCTAAACCAAATAACCCTAACCCTAACCCTAAACCAACTAGCCCTAACACTAACCATAAGCCTAACCTTTACCAAAATAACCCTAACCATAACCCAAACCCAACTAACCATAACCCTAACCCTAACCCTAACCCTAACCCTAACCCTAACCCTAACCCTAACCCTAACCCTAACCCTAACCCTAACCCTAACCCTAGCCCAAATAACCCTAAACACTAACCCTAACCCTGACCCTAAACCTAACCCTAAACCAAATAACCCTAACCCTAACCCTAAACCAACTAGCCCTAACACTAACCATAAGCCTAACCTTTACCAAAATAACCCTAACCATAACCCTAACCCAACTAACCCTAACCCTAACCCTAACCCTAACCCTAACCCTAGCCCAAATAACCCTAACCCTAACCCTAACCCTGACCCTAAACCTAAACCTAAACCAAATAACCCTAACCCTAACCCTAAACCAACTAGCCCTAACACTAACCATAAGCCTAACCTTTACCAAAAAAACCCTAACCATAACCCAAACCCAACTAACCATAACCCTAACCCTAACCCTAACCCTAACCCGAACCCTAGCCCAAATAACCCTAACCCTAACCCTAACCCTGACGCTAAACCTAACCCTAAACCAAATAACCCTAACCCTAACCCTAAACCAACTAGCCCTAACACTAACCATAAGCCTAACCTTTACCAAAATAACCCTAACCATAACCCTAACCCAACTAACCATAACCCTAACCCTAACCCTAACCCTAACCCTACCCCAAATAACCCTAACCCTAACCCTAACCCTGACCCTAAACCTAAACCTAAACTAAATAACCTTAACCCTAACCCTAAACCAACTAGCCCTAACACTAACCATAAGCCTAACCTTTACCAAAATAACCCTAACCATAACCCAAACCCAACTAACCATAACCCTAACCCTAACCCTAACCCTAACCCAAACTCTAGCCCAAATAACCCTAACCCTAACCCTAACCCTGACCCTAAACCTAACCCTAAACCAAATAACCCTAACCCTAACCCTAAACCAACTAGCCCTAACACTAACCATAAGCCTAACCTTTACCAAAATGACCCTAACCATAACCCAAACCCAACTAACCCTAACCCTAACCCTAACCCTAACCCTAACCCTAACCCTACCCCAAATAACGCTAACCCTAACCCTAACCCTGACCCTAAACCTAACCCTAAACCAAATAACCCTAACCCTAACCCTAAACCAACTAGCCCTAACACTAACCCTAAGCCTAACCTTTACCAAAATAACCCTAACTATAACCCTAACCCAACTAACCCTAACCCTAACCCTAACCCTAACCCTAACCCTAGCCCAAATAACCCTAACCCTAACCCTAACCCTGACCCTAAACCTAACCCTAAACCAAATAACCCTAACCCTAACCCTAAACCAACTAGCCCTAACACTAACCATAAGCCTAACCTTTACCAAAATAACCCTAACCATTACCCAAACCCAACTAACCATAACCCTAACCCTAACCCTAACCCTAGCCCAAATAACCCTAACCCTAACCCTAACCCTGACCCTAAACCTAAACCTAAACCAAATAACCCTAACCCTAACCCTAAACCAACTAGCCCTAACACTAACCATAAGCCTAACCTTTACCAAAATAACCCTAACCATAACCCAAACCCAACTAACCCTAACCCTAACCCTAACCCTAACCCTAACCCTAGCCCAAATAACCCTAACCCTAACCCTAACCCTGACCCTAAACCTAAACCTAAACCAAATAACCCTAACCCTAACCCTAAACCAACTAGCCCTAACACTAACCATAAGCCTAACCTTTACCAAAATAACCCTAACCATAACCCTAACCCAACTAACCCTAACCCTAACCCTAACCCTAACCCTAACCCTAGCCCAAATAACCCTAAACCCTAACCCTAACCCTGACCCTAAACCTAAACCTAAACCAAATAACCCTAACCCTAACCCTAAACCAACTAGCCCTAACACTAACCATAAGCCTAACCTTTACCAAAATAACCCTAACCATTACCCAAACCCAACTAACCATAACCCTAACCCTAACCCTAACCCTAACCCTAACCCTAGCCCAAATAACCCTAACCCTAACCCTAACCCTGACCCTAAACCTAACCCTAAACCAAATAACCCTAACCCTAACCCTAAACCAACTAGCCCTAACACTAACCATAAGCCTAACCTTTACCAAAATAACCCTAACCATAACCCAAACCCAACTAACCATAACCCTAACCCTAACCCTAACCCTAACCCTAACCCTAACCCTAACCCTAACCCTAACCCTAACCCTAACCCTAGCCCAAATAACCCTAACCCTAACCCTAACCCTGACCCTAAACCTAACCCTAAACCAAATAACCCTAACCCTAACCCTAAACCAACTAGCCCTAACACTAACCATAAGCCTAACCTTTACCAAAATAACCCTAACCATAACCCAAACCCAACTAACCATAACCCTAACCCTAACCCTAACCCTAACCCGAACCCTAGCCCAAATAACCCTAACCCTAACCCTAACCCTGACCCTAAACCTAACCCTAAACCAAATAACCCTAACCCTAACCCTAAACCAACTAGCCCTAACACTAACCATAAGCCTAACCTTTACCAAAATAACCCTAACCATAACCCTAACCCAACTAACCATAACCCTAACCCTAACCCTAACCCTAACCCTAACCCTAACCCTAACCCTAACCCTAGCCCAAATAACCCTAACCCTAACCCTAACCCTGACCCTACACCTAAACCTAAACCAAATAACCCTAACCCTAACCCTAAACCAACTAGCCCTAACACTAACCATAAGCCTAACCTTTACCAAAATAACCCTAACCATAACCCTAACCCAACTAATCATAACCCTAACCCTAACCCTAACCCTAACCCTAACCCTAGCCAAAATAACCCTAACCCTAACCCTAACCCTGACCCTAAACCTAACCCTAAACCAAATAACCCTAACCCTAACCCTAAACCAACTAGCCCTAACACTAACCATAAGCCTAACCTTTACCAAAATAACCCTAACCATAACCCAAACCCAACTAACCATAACCCTAACCCTAACCCTAACCCTAACCCAAACCCTAGCCCAAATAACCCTAACCCTAACCCTAACCCTGACCCTAAACCTAACCCTAAACCAAATAACCCTAACCCTAACCCTAAACCAACTAGCCCTAACACTAACCATAAGCCTAACCTTTACCAAAATAACCCTAACCATAACCCTAACCCAACTAACCCTAACCCTAACCCTAACCCTAACCCTAACCCTAACCCTAACCCTAACCCTAACCCTAACCCTAACCCTAGCCCAAATAACCCTAACCCTAACCCTAACCCTGACCCTAAACCTAACCCTAAACCAAATAACCCTAACCCTAACCCTAAATCAACTAGCCCTAACACTATCCCTAAGCCTAACCTTTACCAAAATAACCCTAACTATAACCCTAACCCAACTAACCCTAACCCTAACCCTAACCCTAACCCTAACCCTAGCCCAAATAACCCTAACCCTAACCCTAACCCTGACCCTAAACCTAACCCTAAACCAAATAACCCTAACCCTAACCCTAAACCAACTAGCCCTAACACTAACCATAAGCCTAACCTTTACCAAAATAACCCTAACCATAACCCTAACCCAACTAACCCTAACCCTAACCCAAACCCTAACCCTAGCCCAAATAACCCTAACCCTAACCCTAACCCTGACCCTAAACCTAACCCTAAACCAAATAACCCTAACCCTAACCCTAAACCAACTAGCCCTAACACTAACCATAAGCCTAACCTTTACCAAAATAACCCTAACCATTACCCAAACCCAACTAACCATAACCCTAACCCTAACCCTAACCCTAACCCTAACCCTAACCCTAACCCTAGCCCAAATAACCCTAACCCTAACCCTAACCCTGACCCTAAACCTAAACCTAAACCAAATAACCCTAACCCTAACCCTAAACCAACTAGCCCTAACACTAACCATAAGCCTAACCTTTACCAAAATAACCCTAACCATAACCCTAACCCAACTAACCCTAACCCTAACCCTAACCCTAACCCTAACCCTAACCCTAGCCCAAATAACCCTAAACCCTAACCCTAACCCTGACCCTAAACCTAAACCTAAACCAAATAACCCTAACCCTAACCCTAAACCAACTAGCCCTAACACTAACCATAAGCCTAACCTTTACCAAAATAACCCTAACCATTACCCAAACCCAACTAACCATAACCCTAACCCTAACCCTAACCCTAACCCTAACCCTAACCCTAACCCTAGCCCAAATAACCCTAACCCTAACCCTAACCCTGACCCTAAACCTAACCCTAAACCAAATAACCCTAACCCTAACCCTAAACCAACTAGCCCTAACACTAACCATAAGCCTAACCTTTACCAAAATAACCCTAACCATAACCCAAACCCAACTAACCATAACCCTAACCCTAACCCTAACCCTAACCCTAACCCTAACCCTAACCCTAACCCTAACCCTAGCCCAAATAACCCTAACCCTAACCCTAACCCTGACCCTAAACCTAACCCTAAACCAAATAACCCTAACCCTAACCCTAAACCAACTAGCCCTAACACTAACCATAAGCCTAACCTTTACCAAAATAACCCTAACCATAACCCAAACCCAACTAACCATAACCCTAACCCTAACCCTAACCCTAACCCGAACCCTAGCCCAAATAACCCTAACCCTAACCCTAACCCTGACCCTAAACCTAACCCTAAACCAAATAACCCTAACCCTAACCCTAAACCAACTAGCCCTAACACTAACCATAAGCCTAACCTTTACCAAAATAACCCTAACCATAACCCTAACCCAACTAACCATAACCCTAACCCTAACCCTAACCCTAACCCTAACCCTAACCCTAACCCTAGCCCAAATAACCCTAACCCTAACCCTAACCCTGACCCTAAACCTAAACCTAAACCAAATAACCCTAACCCTAACCCTAAACCAACTAGCCCTAACACTAACCATAAGCCTAACCTTTACCAAAATAACCCTAACCATAACCCTAACCCAACTAATCATAACCCTAACCCTAACCCTAACCCTAACCCTAACCCTAGCCCAAATAACCCTAACCCTAACCCTAACCCTGACCCTAAACCTAACCCTAAACCAAATAACCCTAACCCTAACCCTAAACCAACTAGCCCTAACACTAACCATAAGCCTAACCTTTACCAAAATAACCCTAACCATAACCCAAACCCAACTAACCATAACCCTAACCCTAACCCTAACCCTAACCCAAACCCTAGCCCAAATAACCCTAACCCTAACCCTAACCCTGACCCTAAACCTAACCCTAAACCAAATAACCCTAACCCTAACCCTAAACCAACTAGCCCTAACACTAACCATAAGCCTAACCTTTACCAAAATAACCCTAACCATAACCCTAACCCAACTAACCCTAACCCTAACCCTAACCCTAACCCTAACCCTAACCCTAACCCTAACCCTAACCCTAGCCCAAATAACCCTAACCCTAACCCTAACCCTGACCCTAAACCTAACCCTAAACCAAATAACCCTAACCCTAACCCTAAATCAACTAGCCCTAACACTATCCCTAAGCCTAACCTTTACCAAAATAACCCTAACTATAACCCTAACCCAACTAACCCTAACCCTAACCCTAACCCTAACCCTAACCCTAGCCCAAATAACCCTAACCCTAACCCTAACCCTGACCCTAAACCTAACCCTAAACCAAATAACCCTAACCCTAACCCTAAACCAACTAGCCCTAACACTAACCATAAGCCTAACCTTTACCAAAATAACCCTAACCATAACCCAAACCCAACTAACCATAACCCTAACCCTAACCCTAACCCTAACCCAAACCCTAGCCCAAATAACCCTAACCCTAACCCTAACCCTGACCCTAAACCTAACCCTAAACCAAATAACCCTAACCCTAACCCTAAACCAACTAGCCCTAACACTAACCATAAGCCTAACCTTTACCAAAATAACCCTAACCATAACCCTAACCCAACTAACCCTAACCCTAACCCTAACCCTAACCCTAACCCTAACCCTAACCCTAACCCTAACCCTAACCCTAGCCCAAATAACCCTAACCCTAACCCTAACCCTGACCCTAAACCTAACCCTAAACCAAATAACCCTAACCCTAACCCTAAATCAACTAGCCCTAACACTATCCCTAAGCCTAACCTTTACCAAAATAACCCTAACTATAACCCTAACCCAACTAACCCTAACCCTAACCCTAACCCTAACCCTAGCCCAAATAACCCTAACCCTAACCCTAACCCTGACCCTAAACCTAACCCTAAACCAAATAACCCTAACCCTAACCCTAAACCAACTAGCCCTAACACTAACCATAAGCCTAACCTTTACCAAAATAACCCTAACCATAACCCTAACCCAACTAACCCTAACCCTAACCCAAACCCTAACCCTAGCCCAAATAACCCTAACCCTAACCCTAACCCTGACCCTAAACCTAACCCTAAACCAAATAACCCTAACCCTAACCCTAAACCAACTAGCCCTAACACTAACCATAAGCCTAACCTTTACCAAAATAACCCTAACCATTACCCAAACCCAACTAACCATAACCCTAACCCTAACCCTAACCCTAACCCTAACCCTAACCCTAACCCTAGCCCAAATAACCCTAACCCTAACCCTAACCCTGACCCTAAACCTAACCCTAAACCAAATAACCCTAACCCTAACCCTAAACCAACTAGCCCTAACACTAACCATAAGCCTAACCTTTACCAAAATAACCCTAACCATAACCCAAACCCAACTAACCATAACCCTAACCCTAACCCTAACCCTAACCCTAACCCTAACCCTAACCCTAACCCTAACCCTAACCCTAACCCTAACCCTAACCCTAACCCTAACCCTAACCCTAACCCTAACCCTAACCCTAACCCTAACCCTAACCCTAAACCTAACCCTAAACCAAATAACCCTAACCCTAACCCTAAACCAACTAGCCCTAACACTAACCCTAAGCCTAACCTTTACCAAAATAACCCTAACTATAACCCTAACCCAACTAACCCTAACCCTAAATCTAACCCTAACCCTAACCCTAACCCTAACCCTAGCCCAAATAACCCTAACCCTAACCCTAACCCTGACCCTAAACCTAACCCTAAACCAAATAACCCTAACCCTAACCCTAAACCAACTAGCCCTAACACTAACCATAAGCCTAACCTTTACCAAAATAACCCTAACCATAACCCAAACCCAACTAACCATAACACCCTAACCCTAACCCTAACCCTAACCCTAACCCTAGCCCAAATAACCCTAACCCTAACCCTAACCCTGACCCTAAACCTAACCCTAAACCAAATAACCCTAACCCTAACCCTAAACCAACTAGCCCTAACACTAACCATAAGCCTAACCTTTACCAAAATAACCCTAACCATAACCCTAACCCAACTAACCCTAACCCTAACCCTAACCCTAACCCTAACCCTAGCCCAAATAACCCTAACCCTAACCCTAACCCTGACCCTAAACCTAACCCTAAACCAAATAACCCTAACCCTAACCCTAAACCAACTAGCCCTAACACTAACCATAAGCCTAACCTTTACCAAAATAACCCTAACATAACCCTAACCCAACTAACCCTAACCCTAACCCTAACCCTAACCCTAACCCTAACCCTAACCCTAACCCTAACCCTAGCCCAAATAACCCTAACCCTAACCCTAACCCTGACCCTAAACCTAACCCTAAACCAAATAACCCTAACCCTAACCCTAAACCAACTAGCCCTAACACTAACCATAAGCCTAACCTTTACCAAAATAACCCTAACCATAACCCAAACCCAACTAACCCTAACCCTAACCCTAACCCTAACCCTAACCCTAACCCTAACCCTAACCCTAACCCTAACCCTAACCCTAACCCAATAACCCTAACCCTAACCCTAACCCTAACCCTAACCCTAACCCTAAACCAACTAGCCCTAACACTAACCCTAAGCCTAACCTTTACCAAAATAACCCTAACCATAACCCTAACCCAACTAACCCTAACCCTAACCCTAACCCTAACCCTAACCCTAACCCTAACCCTAGCCCAAATAACCCTAACCCTAACCCTAACCCTGACCCTAAACCTAACCCTAAACCAAATAACCCTAACCCTAACCCTAAACCAACTAGCCCTAACACTAACCATAAGCCTAACCTTTACCAAAATAACCCTAACCATAACCCAAACCCAACTAACCATAACCCTAACCCTAACCCTAACCCTAACCCGAACCCTAGCCCAAATAACCCTAACCCTAACCCTAACCCTGACCCTAAACCTAACCCTAAACCAAATAACCCTAACCCTAACCCTAAACCAACTAGCCCTAACACTAACCATAAGCCTAACCTTTACCAAAATAACCCTAACCATAACCCTAACCCAACTAACCCTAACCCTAACCCTAACCCTAACCCTAACCCTAGCCCAAATAACCCTAACCCTAACCCTAACCCTGACCCTAAACCTAACCCTAAACCAAATAACCCTAACCCTAACCCTAAACCAACTAGCCCTAACACTAACCATAAGCCTAACCTTTACCAAAATAACCCTAACCATAACCCAAACCCAACTAACCATAACCCTAACCCTAACCCTAACCCTAACCCGAACCCTAGCCCAAATAACCCTAACCCTAACCCTAACCCTGACCCTAAACCTAACCCTAAACCAAATAACCCTAACCCTAACCCTAAACCAACTAGCCCTAACACTAACCATAAGCCTAACCTTTACCAAAATAACCCTAACCGTAACCCTAACCCAACTAACCCTAACCCTAACCCTAACCCTAACCCTAACCCTAGCCCAAATAACCCTAACCCTAACCCTAACCCTGACCCTAAACCTAACCCTAAACCAAATAACCCTAACCCTAACCCTAAACCAACTAGCCCTAACACTAACCATAAGCCTAACCTTTACCAAAATAACCCTAACCATAACCCAAACCCAACTAACCATAACCCTAACCCTAACCCTAACCCTAACCCTAACCCTAACCCTAGCCCAAATAACCCTAACCCTAACCCTAACCCTGACCCTAAACCTAACCCTAAACCAAATAACCCTAACCCTAACCCTAAACCAACTAGCCCTAACACTAACCATAAGCCTAACCTTTACCAAAATAACCCTAACCATAACCCAAACCCAACTAACCCTAACCCTAACCCTAACCCTAACCCTAACCCTAACCCTAACCCTAACCCTAACCCTAACCCTACCCAAATAACCCTAACCCTAACCCTAACCCTGACCCTAAACCTAACCCTAAACCAAATAACCCTAACCCTAACCCTAAACCAACTAGCCCTAACACTAACCCTAAGCCTAACCTTTACCAAAATAACCCTAACTATAACCCTAACCCAACTAACCCTAACCCTAACCCTAACCCTAACCCTAACCCTAGCCCAAATAACCCTAACCCTAACCCTAACCCTGACCCTAAACCTAACCCTAAACCAAATAACCCTAACCCTAACCCTAAACCAACTAGCCCTAACACTAACCATAAGCCTAACCTTTACCAAAATAACCCTAACCATAACCCAAACCCAACTAACCATAACCCTAACCCTAACCCTAACCCTAACCCTAACCCTAACCCTAACCCTAGCCCAAATAACCCTAACCCTAACCCTAACCCTGACCCTAAACCTAACCCTAAACCAAATAACCCTAACCCTAACCCTAAACCAACTAGCCCTAACACTAACCATAAGCCTAACCTTTACCAAAATAACCCTAACCATAACCCAAACCCAACTAACCATAACCCTAACCCTAACCCTAACCCTAACCCTAACCCTAACCCTAACCCTAACCCTAACCCTAACCCTAACCCTAACCCTAACCCTAACCCTAACCCTAGCCCAATAACCCTAAACACTAACCCTAACCCTGACCCTAAACCTAACCCTAAACCAAATAACCCTAACCCTAACCCTAAACCAACTAGCCCTAACACTAACCATAAGCCTAACCTTTACCAAAATAACCCTAACCATAGCCTAACCCAACTAACCCTAACCCTAACCCTAACCCTAACCCTAACCCTAGCCCAAATAACCCTAACCCTAACCCTAACCCT
>NW_028276341.1:197500-202500 GCF_052056855.1 Sturnus vulgaris
CCCAACTAACCCTAACCCTAACCCTAACCCTAACCCTAACCCTAACCCTAGCCCAAATAACCCTAAACCCTAACCCTAACCCTGACCCTAAACCTAAACCTAAACCAAATAACCCTAACCCTAACCCTAAACCAACTAGCCCTAACACTAACCATAAGCCTAACCTTTACCAAAATAACCCTAACCATTACCCAAACCCAACTAACCATAACCCTAACCCTAACCCTAACCCTAACCCTAGCCCAAATAACCCTAACCCTAACCCTAACCCTGACCCTAAACCTAACCCTAAACCAAATAACCCTAACCCTAACCCTAAACCAACTAGCCCTAACACTAACCATAAGCCTAACCTTTACCAAAATAACCCTAACCATAACCCAAACCCAACTAACCATAACCCTAACCCTAACCCTAACCCTAACCCTAACCCTAACCCTAACCCTAACCCTAACCCTAGCCCAAATAACCCTAACCCTAACCCTAACCCTGACCCTAAACCTAACCCTAAACCAAATAACCCTAACCCTAACCCTAAACCAACTAGCCCTAACACTAACCATAAGCCTAACCTTTACCAAAATAACCCTAACCATAACCCAAACCCAACTAACCATAACCCTAACCCTAACCCTAACCCTAACCCTAACCCGAACCCTAGCCCAAATAACCCTAACCCTAACCCTAACCCTGACCCTAAACCTAACCCTAAACCAAATAACCCTAACCCTAACCCTAAGCCAACTAGCCCTAACACTAACCATAAGCCTAACCTTTACCAAAATAACCCTAACCATAACCCTAACCCAACTAACCATAACCCTAACCCTAACCCTAACCCTAACCCTAACCCTAACCCTAACCCTAGCCCAAATAACCCTAACCCTAACCCTAACCCTGACCCTAAACCTAAACCTAAACCAAATAACCCTAACCCTAACCCTAAACCAACTAGCCCTAACACTAACCATAAGCCTAACCTTTACCAAAATAACCCTAACCATAACCCTAACCCAACTAATCATAACCCTAACCCTAACCCTAACCCTAACCCTAACCCTAGCCAAAATAACCCTAACCCTAACCCTAACCCTGACCCTAAACCTAACCCTAAACCAAATAACCCTAACCCTAACCCTAAACCAACTAGCCCTAACACTAACCATAAGCCTAACCTTTACCAAAATAACCCTAACCATAACCCAAACCCAACTAACCATAACCCTAACCCTAACCCTAACCCTAACCCGAACCCTAGCCCAAATAACCCTAACCCTAACCCTAACCCTGACCCTAAACCTAACCCTAAACCAAATAACCCTAACCCTAACCCTAAACCAACTAGCCCTAACACTAACCATAAGCCTAACCTTTACCAAAATAACCCTAACCATAACCCTAACCCAACTAACCCTAACCCTAACCCTAACCCTAACCCTAACCCTAACCCTAACCCTAACCCTAGCCCAAATAACCCTAACCCTAACCCTAACCCTGACCCTAAACCTAAACCTAAACCAAATAACCCTAACCCTAACCCTAAACCAACTAGCCCTAACACTAACCATAAGCCTAACCTTTACCAAAATAACCCTAACCATAACCCTAATCCAACTAATCATAACCCTAACCCTAACCCTAACCCTAACCCTAACCCTAACCCTAGCCAAAATAACCCTAACCCTAACCCTAACCCTGACCCTAAACCTAACCCTAAACCAAATAACCCTAACCCTAACCCTAAACCAACTAGCCCTAACACTAACCATAAGCCTAACCTTTACCAAAATAACCCTAACCATAACCCAAACCCAACTAACCATAACCCTAACCCTAACCCTAACCCTAACCCAAACCCTAGCCCAAATAACCCTAACCCTAACCCTAACCCTGACCCTAAACCTAACCCTAAACCAAATAACCCTAACCCTAACCCTAAACCAACTAGCCCTAACACTAACCATAAGCCTAACCTTTACCAAAATAACCCTAACCATAACCCTAACCCAACTAACCCTAACCCTAACCCTAACCCTAACCCTAACCCTAACCCTAACCCTAACCCTAACCCTAGCCCAAATAACCCTAACCCTAACCCTAACCCTGACCCTAAACCTAACCCTAAACCAAATAACCCTAACCCTAACCCTAAATCAACTAGCCCTAACACTATCCCTAAGCCTAACCTTTACCAAAATAACCCTAACTATAACCCTAACCCAACTAACCCTAACCCTAACCCTAACCCTAACCCTAACCCTAGCCCAAATAACCCTAACCCTAACCCTAACCCTGACCCTAAACCTAACCCTAAACCAAATAACCCTAACCCTAACCCTAAACCAACTAGCCCTAACACTAACCATAAGCCTAACCTTTACCAAAATAACCCTAACCATAACCCTAACCCAACTAACCCTAACCCTAACCCAAACCCTAACCCTAGCCCAAATAACCCTAACCCTAACCCTAACCCTGACCCTAAACCTAACCCTAAACCAAATAACCCTAACCCTAACCCTAAACCAACTAGCCCTAACACTAACCATAAGCCTAACCTTTACCAAAATAACCCTAACCATTACCCAAACCCAACTAACCATAACCCTAACCCTAACCCTAACCCTAACCCTAACCCTAACCCTAACCCTAACCCTAGCCCAAATAACCCTAACCCTAACCCTAACCCTGACCCTAAACCTAATCCTAAACCAAATAACCCTAACCCTAACCCTAAACCAACTAGCCCTAACACTAACCCTAAGCCTAACCTTTACCAAAATAACCCTAACTATAACCCTAACCCAACTAACCCTAACCCTAACCCTAACCCTAACCCTAACCCTAACCCTAGCCCAAATAACCCTAACCCTAACCCTAACCCTGACCCTAAACCTAACCCTAAACCAAATAACCCTAACCCTAACCCTAAACCAACTAGCCCTAACACTAACCATAAGCCTAACCTTTACCAAAATAACCCTAACCATAACCCAAACCCAACTAACCATAACCCTAACCCTAACCCTAACCCTAACCCGAACCCTAGCCCAAATAACCCTAACCCTAACCCTAACCCTGACCCTAAACCTAACCCTAAACCAAATAACCCTAACCCTAACCCTAAACCAACTAGCCCTAACACTAACCATAAGCCTAACCTTTACCAAAATAACCCTAACCGTAACCCTAACCCATCTAACCCTAACCCTAACCCTAACCCTAACCCTAACCCTAGCCCAAATAACCCTAACCCTAACCCTAACCCTGACCCTAAACCTAAACCTAAACCAAATAACCCTAACCCTAACCCTAAACCAACTAGCCCTAACACTAACCATAAGCCTAACCTTTACCAAAATAACCCTAACCATAACCCAAACCCAACTAACCCTAACCCTAACCCTAACCCTAACCCTAACCCTAGCCCAAATAACCCTAACCCTAACCCTAACCCTGACCCTAAACCTAAACCTAAACCAAATAACCCTAACCCTAACCCTAAACCAACTAGCCCTAACACTAACCATAAGCCTAACCTTTACCAAAATAACCCTAACCATAACCCTAACCCAACTAACCCTAACCCTAACCCTAACCCTAACCCTAACCCTAACCCTAGCCCAAATAACCCTAAACCCTAACCCTAACCCTGACCCTAAACCTAAACCTAAACCAAATAACCCTAACCCTAACCCTAAACCAACTAGCCCTAACACTAACCATAAGCCTAACCTTTACCAAAAAAACCCTAACCATAACCCAAACCCAACTAACCATAACCCTAACCCTAACCCTAACCCTAACCCGAACCCTAGCCCAAATAACCCTAACCCTAACCCTAACCCTGACGCTAAACCTAACCCTAAACCAAATAACCCTAACCCTAACCCTAAACCAACTAGCCCTAACACTAACCATAAGCCTAACCTTTACCAAAATAACCCTAACCATAACCCTAACCCAACTAACCATAACCCTAACCCTAACCCTAACCCTAACCCTACCCCAAATAACCCTAACCCTAACCCTAACCCTGACCCTAAACCTAAACCTAAACTAAATAACCTTAACCCTAACCCTAAACCAACTAGCCCTAACACTAACCATAAGCCTAACCTTTACCAAAATAACCCTAACCATAACCCAAACCCAACTAACCATAACCCTAACCCTAACCCTAACCCTAACCCAAACTCTAGCCCAAATAACCCTAACCCTAACCCTAACCCTGACCCTAAACCTAACCCTAAACCAAATAACCCTAACCCTAACCCTAAACCAACTAGCCCTAACACTAACCATAAGCCTAACCTTTACCAAAATAACCCTAACCATAACCCAAACCCAACTAACCCTAACCCTAACCCTAACCCTAACCCTAACCCTAACCCTAACCCTAGCCCAAATAACCCTAACCCTAACCCTAACCCTGACCCTAAACCTAACCCTAAACCAAATAACCCTAACCCTAACCCTAAACCAACTAGCCCTAACACTAACCCTAAGCCTAACCTTTACCAAAATAACCCTAACCATAACCCAAACCCAACTAACCCTAACCCTACCCCAAATAACCCTAACCCTAACCCTAACCCTGACCCTAAACCTAACCCTAAACCAAATAACCCTAACCCTAACCCTAAACCAACTAGCCCTAACACTAACCCTAAGCCTAACCTTTACCAAAATAACCCTAACTATAACCCTAACCCAAATAACCCTAACCCTAACCCTAACCCTAACCCTAGCCCAAATAACCCTAACCCTAACCCTAACCCTGACCCTAAACCTAACCCTAAACCAAATAACCCTAACCCTAACCCTAAACCAACTAGCCCTAACACTAACCATAAGCCTAACCTTTACCAAAATAACCCTAACCATTACCCAAACCCAACTAACCATAACCCTAACCCTAACCCTAACCCTAACCCTAACCCTAACCCTAACCCTAACCCTAGCCCAAATAACCCTAACCCTAACCCTAACCCTGACCC